>NC_066545.1:4962676-4990176 GCF_024679095.1 Eriocheir sinensis | reverse complement strand
CCACCACCACTCTGACTATTACTATCGCCACCACTACCACCATCACCACCAGCACCACCACGTATACCTTCTTTTACCACCTACTCTTTTTTTCCTCACCGCCATAACCACCACTGTCATCACCATCATCATCATCATCACCACCACCACAACCACCACCACTGAACGGATAATGACGTCCAAAATATTCATAAAAAATAAGTGTGAAGATGGATAAAAAGAACAAAAAAAAAAAAAAAACATGAGCGTGAATAATAAACAAAATAACATCAGCAACAACAACAACAACATCAACAACAGCACAACAACAACACAATAGAAGCCACGAACACTTTACATAAATCGCATTATATCACCACCACATCTCTCTCTCTCTCTCTCTCTTTCGGGATGCTTATGGTCACGTGAGCAAGTAAATATGCATGGATGTGTGTTCGAGTCGATGTACTCGTATGTATGTATGTATGTATGTATGTATGTAAGTATGTATGTATGTATATATGTATGTAAGTATGTGTATGTATGTATAGCTTGCCGAGTCGGGGTCATGGATATGTAAATGAGAATATGAAATTATTGTCGTTGCTGCAAAACAGACTGTAAAAGAGAGAGAGAGAGAGAGAGAGAGAGAGAGAGAGAGAGAGAGAGAGAGAGAGAGAGAGAGAGAGAGAGAGAGAGAGAGAGAGAGAGAGAGAGAGAGAGAGAGAGAGAGAGAGAGAGAGAGAGAGAGAGAGAGAGAGAGAGAGAGAGAGAGAGAGAGAGAGAGCAAGAGAGAGAGAGAGAGAGAGAGAGAGAGAGAGAGAGAGAGAGAGAGAGAGAGATAGCAAGTGGAGGAAGAGGTAATGAAGATAGGATATCACGTGTTAGTCGTAATGCGTGAGGTAATTTACCAGGTGAAAGAGAGAGAGAGAGAGAGAGAGAGAGAGAGAGAGAGAGAGAGAGAGAGAGAGAGAGAGAGAGAGAGAGAGAGAGAGAGAGAGAGAGAGAGAGAGAGAGAGAGAGAGAGAGAGAGAGAGAGAGAGAGAGAGAGAGAGAGAGAGAGAGAGACCTATTTCGTGATACAATATTCAAGGCATGTCATTCACTTTGGTGGTGGTTATGGGGGTGGGGGGTAGTGGTGATGATAGTGGTGATGGTGGTGGTGGTGGTGGTGGTGATGATACACACAGGAAATTGAAGTGTGGTGCTAGAGGTGGTGGTACTGGTGGTGATGGTGGTGGTGGTGGTGTTATCAAGAGGGGATCATATTAAAGGAATAATGATAGATTGAAATATATAATCAGTGGTGGTGATGCTGATGATAGGCCTGATAACAGTAGCGGTGGTGGTAGTGATAGTAGTAGTAGTAGTAGTAGTAGTAGTAGTAGTAGTAGTAGTAGTAATAGTTGTAGTAGTAGCAGTAGTCGTAGTAGTAGTAGTAGTAGTAGTAGTAGTAGTAGTAGTAGTAGTAGTAGTAGTAGTAGTAGTAGTAGTAGTAGTAGTAGTAGTAGTAGTAGTAGTAGTTGTGTTGTTGTTGTTGTTGTTGTTGTTGTTGTTGGTGGTGGTGGTGGTGGTAGTGGTGGTGGGTTGTGGTGGTGGTGGTAGAGTAATAGTAGTGGTGGTGGTGGTGGTGGTGGTAATACTAGTAGTAGTTGTGGTGGTGGTGATGGGTTTGTTCGTGACTATGAAACCATGATCACACTTATGAGGGTGAAAGTCAACACCCTGACCACCACCACCACCAAGAACAACAACAACAACAACAGCAACAGCAACAACCAACAAGAACACCAACACCACTAGCAGACACCACTTCCAACACCACAACCATCACCATCACCGCCACTAGCAAACATCATCACCACCACCAAGAACAACACCAACAACACAAACACCAATGCAAACAGCAACAGCTCTACAAACACCACTAACAAACATTTACGATGGATATTAAGACTAGGAAAAAGCAACACACACACACACACACACACACACACACACACACACTGACCCAAGTACACCCAAGAGAAATTACAATAAACTGCACGATACAAGACATTCATTAACACACACAAACAAACAAACGAAAAACTTAAAACTAAAATCAAAAGGAAAAAAACACACCAAACTTACTCACCAACGCGTAGTAATATTCAGGCAACATTTTCGAACTTCAAGCATCGAGGGGAAAAGTGCGTAAATAAATAACAAGAAAATAATAAATAAATCATATTCGGGAATTCCCAGAGATCCAGCAGTTTTTTTTTCCTTCATTGGTATTTTTTTTCCAATCGCAAATTTTCAAACACACTCGAATCAAACTTTCTCTTTTTCGCTTCTTCCTCTTTCGGTTTGCTTCCTCCTCCTCCTCCTCCTCCTCCTCCTCTTTCACCTCCTTTCTCGCGCTCTTTTTTTTTTTCCTTCTTACCTGCCCTCTTTTCTCTCTATTTACCATCACTCTTATTTCTTTTTTTTCTTTTCTTCAATTCCTGACTCCTTTAACTTTTTTAATTTCTTTTCTTCTTTATGTTCCTTTTCACTGAATTTTTCACTTCTCCCGTTCCATCACTTATTTTTTCCTCTCTGCTCTCTTTCACCTTTACCTTAACCTTACTCTTTTTTTTTTTATTTCTTAATCACTTTTAATTTATTCCAGTATCTTTCCTCTGCTCTCCCTCACTCCCTTGACTCTTCCCTCCCCTTCTCCCTCTTATAATTCTATCTCTTTCATTCTCTTTTTTTCTTCCAGTCCTTTCTTTTACCTTAACCTTATTCTTTTTTTTAATCTCAGTCACTTTCTTCTCTTTTATTCCGGTCTCTTTCCTCCACTCTCCCTCACTCCTCTACCCTTTCCCTCCCCTTCCCCTCATATACTTTCCTTTCCTCTTTTCTTTCCTTCGTATAATGGGGGAATTTCTGAGCTGAATATCGACAGGTGGAAGCAGGAGCACTTCTCATATGCGTCTCCAGAAGGGCTGTGAGGCAGAGGACTATAATATTTCCTACCAATAATTCTCGTCAAACCAGGCGAGATGTGGTGTTGGCTTCCGCGGGTCCTTTCCTCCCCAGCGCTCTGCCACTCAGGGTCGTATTAAAAAACATTTCACAAGAACACATATTGACAAGGCTTTCATAGGAGTTGTGGGCATTTCCAGTAGTAGTTTTATGACCCTGATGGTAGTTTGACCCCTCCTCTGTACCGTGAACCTAAAGAAACACTCATTAGAACCCGACTGAACACATATTTGACATGGCTTTCATAGGAGTTGTGGGCATTTCCAGTAGTAGTTTTATGACCCTGATGGTAGTGTGACCCCTCCTCTGTACCGTGAACCTAAAGAAACACTCATTAGAACCCGACTGAACACATATTTGACATGGCTTTCATAGGAGTTGTGGGCATTTCCAGTAGTAGTTTTATGACCTTGATGGTAGTTTGACCCCTCCTCTGTACCGTGAACCTAAAGAAACACTCATTAGAAACCGACTGACCCCTTCTTTGACCTTTCGAAATAGCTGATGTGAGAAGCCAAAGTGTCTAATAATACCAACCTGAGTCAGTCCCAACACCAATCTTTTCCTCTCATAATGTTAGCTGTAGGTGACATATGAGAGGAAGAGATAGGAGTTGGGACTGTGGCAGAGCGTTCAGGAGGAAAGGGCACGAGGAAGCCAACGCAAAGACTATAAAAGTATGAAAATATAGCAGAGAAAAGACCGCTTACCTTGCTTAACATTTTACTGAAGACAAGATATAAGGAAAGCATCTTGAATACACTGCAGCACCCGCGTCACATCCCCGCCCTTCGTGTTAAGCTTGATAAGGACGCCGGATACAGTGCTGATCTCAGCCTCCTAGAATGGAAAGTCCCCAATTATTAGTTCCCTTACATTCTCTCTCTCTCTCTCTCTCTCGTCCCCTCCCTTCCTCCCCTCAGTAATTCGCCCCCTCATTTTCCTTCTTTTTCCTTTCCTCTTCCTATCTTACCTTCCTTCTCAATTATCCTCTTCCTCTTTCCTTTTTTCTCTCTCTCTTTCAATAACCTCCTCCTCCTCCACGTCTCCTCCTCTTCCTCCTCCTCCTCGCATCCTAATTTCCATATTCCACTGACCGTTCCTTCCTCTTCCTCCCTTTATCTCTTCCTTTCCTTCCCTCCTTCCTCTTCCATATTAGCTCCTCTTTTTCTGTCTCCCTCCCTCTCTTACCCACTCTCCTTCCATCTCCTACTGACCTACTTCCTCCCTTCCACTCCCCTCCCTTCCTCCCTCTAGCTCCCCCCTCCCCCCTCTCACCCCCCTCCCTGACCTTCGTAATACTGGGGTCAGGGTTCAAAAATGTTCGTAATACCGAGGCTGTGAGTTAGTGTCCGGACATACTACTCATTCCTCTCTCTCTCTCTGAAGTGTGGGGGAAAATAAAGCGAGGTTTGGAAGCAGGAAATGGAGGAAATGCATAAAAGAAGAGAGAGAGAGAGAGAGAGAGAGAGAGAGAGAGAGAGAGAGAGAGAGAGAGAGAGAGAGAGAGAGAGAGAGAGAGAGAGAAGGTTCCAGGAGAGAGATGTACGCAAGGAAATAAAGTAGACATGCAAAGAGAGAAAGAAACAAATAAGGAAAAGGGGGAGAGATGGAGGAGGAAAAGGAGGAGGAGGAGGAGGAATTGGAGGGAGGAAAAAGAATGAGAAGAAAGAAGAGGAGGAGGAGGAGGAGGAGGAGGAGGGGCAGCGTTCTGATGAATAAAAAAAAGTAGTTTGCTATATGGAAATACAGAAATCCTAGTTAATTAAGGACACGAAACCAATTACCATAACACACACACACACACACACACACACACACACACACACACACACACACACACACACACACACACGTCGGATAAATCTAAAAAGGATAAGGACAAACGCGATTATGTACGTGAAAAAAAAAATGGAAAGGTAGAGAAGAAAAATCAAATGGAAGAAAAGGAAAGGAAAAGTAAACGGGAAAGGAAAAGATTGGAGAGAAAAGAGAAGACACTGAAGGCTACACGTAACACCACCGCTCCTGTACCCTTCCTGACGCCCAACATCGCCAGATTCTCGTTTTCAGCTTCTCATTTTTTCCCGATTTCAAGCTATAAACCGTCTCACCCACAAAACTAACGATAGCGATTTATACTTATTGCTAAAAGTGTTAATTATAGAGGGTTTTGTGCAGTCATTATGCTTTAGAAATGGAGAAATCTAGTTTGGCGAGTACGATATCGTGGCATCCCTGCAGACGGCATCTTCGGAAACGGTGCATTAGTAGAAGTTATAAGCTGCAGACACAACCGAGTGGACTTTCTCCTTCCATAACCCCTTCACCTTTCCCTCTCTCAATTTCTCTTCTCCCCTCTCCGTGTTCCTCTCCATCTTCCCTCTCCGTCTCTTCCAAGCCTCTCTTCCGCCTCCTCTCCCGCTGCTGCTCACTCCCTGTTCAGTAATTTTCCGTACATAACAAAGTAAAGAAAGATTGTGGTCAAAGGTTTTAGCTGCGCGTGGCCTCGGTGCTCCCAAAAACAGAAAGAAAAAATAATAATGATAACAGTGATAATAATGCGGCAGGTGTGTGTGAGAGAGAGAGAGAGAGAGAGAGAGAGAGAGAGAGAGAGAGAGAGAGAGAGAGAGAGAGAGAGAGAGAGAGAGAGAGAGAGAGAGAAAGTAATTATATTCTGAGAGATAAACATTGCCACAGCCTGAGGTTCTTCGCCTACTCCACCACCTCCTCTTCCTCGTGTGGGTGACAACTTTATCTCGCCCCCAGTGTTGTCACTCATAATGATGCTCCTGTTATCTCTCTCTCTCTCTCTCTCTCTCTCTCTCTCTCTCTCTCTCTCTCTCATTCTGTGTGTGTGTGTGTGTGTGTGTGTGTGTGTGTGTGAGTATTAACATCCCTATACCCTGCCGTTCCTCAGTGAAAGTGTTAAGTCTATGTGTGTGTAAGTCTCGTTTCAAGACTGTATATGTATGTGCAATGTACACACACTTTAGCCTCGAAAAGGAGGGAGACATCGTTTCTCTCTCTCTCTCTCTCTCTCTCTCTCTCTCTCTCTCTCTCTCTCTCTCTCTCTCTCTCTCTCTCTCTCTCTCTCTCTCTCTCTCTCTCTCTCTCTCTCTCAGTATCACCTTCCTTACCCTACTTAATCTCTTTCTCCTCCCTTCACATCCTGCACCGACGACGTACCACTCAGTCAAGGTAATTTCACAACGTAACATACATCCTCATTCATCTGTTTTTGTCCCACTTCCCATGTATCCTATTTTCCTTCCATCAGTTCGCGTTCGCCAAGCCATTCATTCTGTAGGTAATTCGAGAAGAGACGCCAGCAGCTTCGGGATAGACGCTTCAAGTCTATTTCACGTGCCATTTAGCTGTTTGCTCTTCTTTCTCCTCCTAGACGAAGGGTTGGGGAGGGCTGAAAGCTGATCCTGTGTCCGACCAGTGTAAAGTTAATCAAGGGAGGGACGCAGAGTGATGGAGGATGACAGATAGCTTGATTAGTGTGTGTGTGTGTGTGTGTGTGTGTGTGTGTGTGTGTGTGTGTGTGTGTGCATACATACATAATACAGAGTAACAGAAGGAGATATATACAATGGAGCAGGGAACGGAGGACTAAACATGTATAAGTAAGCATGTATGTATGTGTGTATGTAATTAACTACGTATATACGCCGAGATAATTCATGTAGGGAGGCTTCCATTATACACTTTGCCCTCAGCCTCAAAACACACGTTCACGGATTAAATGCAGGCAACACATGTAGGAGAGAGAGAGGCGGGTGAGCGCGAGAGAAAGGCAGAGAGAAGGGACTAGCGGGTGAAGGGGTGGATGAAGAGTGAAGAGTGGAGCCAAGCCTTCCCCTTCATTAACCTTACTTCACGAACAGTTCTGGATTCCGGACCGCCCATCCCACCCGCCCCCTTCCCGTCCCGACCCAGCCCACCCCAGTGCATACTCGGGACAGTCCTGAATGTGGGATTTTTGCTCCTCCTCCGTACGAGATGTGATATTTTTGTGCTGTGGGGTGAGGCGGGAGAGAACAGCGGGAGAGGAGGCGAAGGAGAGGCTTGGAGTAGAGGGAAAGGGAAAATGGAAAGAGATACGGAGAGGGGAGAGGAGAAATTGGGAGAGGGAAGGTGAAGGGGTTATAAAAGGGAAAAGTGAGGAGTGGAAGGGTGGTAGGAGGAAGAGAGAGAAGAAGAGAGGGAGGAAAGAGGAGAAGGAGGAGTGCACATGCGAGTTGAAGGAGGAAGGGCTGCAAGAGGAGCGGATGAAAAGGGAAAGGAGAGAAGTGTGTGTGCGTGTGTGCGTGTGTGCGTGTGTGTGTGTGTGTGTGTGTGTGAATAGTGATGGCGCCTCTCACGCAATCTGAAGTGCCTGGGAACATTAGTATGCCGTATCTCTGCAAGTATTTAAGTGAGGTCATCCATTACATCACCACGCATCCTAATGTCAACTAATTTCTTGCATACACTCTATATTTTCTCTCTTCTTTCTGTCTCCTTACACTCTTTCTATCTTTTCTCTCTTCTTTCTTCTATCTACTTCTTTCTTTTCCTTCTAACCGACGAGGAATTATTATATGCAGTTTCCGTTCATTCCATCCCTTCACCACTGCTATATAACCTCTCCATAGCTTCCTTCGTCTCTGTACTTCATCTGTGCACCGACCCCCTCCACAAAACTGCCATAAAACCCTTCCCGCAGATGTAAAATTCTTCCATGCCACTACTGACCATTGCATCTTGTCTCCACTGATATTTAACCCACCACTTACAGCACACCACCATACCACTACCACTCCACCACACCGTCACCACACCACTACACCACCACAAAGACACCACATCACTCAAACACCACCACCACACCACCACACCGTCACCACACCACTACACCACCACAAAGGCACCACATCGCTCAAACACCACCACCACACCACCAATTTGCCTCCACAGTCCACACCACCACCACAACTGAGCCATATCACCATCAACCACATCACCAAAGAGCCCATACACCACTGCAAAGCCCCCACACCACCACCACTACTACACACTACCACACCACCACCACACAACCCCCTCATTACCACGCCACCACCACGACACTTCGACATCACCACCAAAACACCACCAAACCACCGCAGCACCCCACATATACCCCACACCACCACTCAGCCCTCACGCCACACCACTCCCACACCGCCTCCTCGCTGGCCACACCGTCTTCTTTATCTGGTTCACCTTCACCGCATCATTTCCTCACCCATTGCCTCGCCTTTGATCTTCCCCGCTCCTGCCACGATGAGTTTCTCCTGCACGTACTCGGGGCGGGACTAAGGTCGGTAGTCAGACGCGTGCACTCCTCACATCAACCAATTTCAAAAGCCCAAAAAAGAGATCAGTCGGGTTCTTTAGAGTGTTTTTTTAGGTTCATGATACAGAGGAAGGGTCAGACTCAGCGTTGCCAGATTGCCTTACTCAACCTCTTCTTTATACCGACTTCCGATCCCAAAACTGTCTCCTACACACAAATAACGAGACTCATTTATAGTTATCATTACAATCGTTAATTTCTGATGTCTTTTGGGGATCGTCAAGTGTCAAAAATTAGTAAACACCAAGCTCTAAGTACAACAATCTGGCAACGGTGGACTCAGACTACCAGAAGGGTCATAAAACTACTCATGGAAATGCCCAAACTCCTGCGAAAAGCTTGCCAAATATGTGTGATTCAGCGACGAGGTGTTTAAGATTATGGCTCTAAGATCACTCTCCAGCTACCCGTTTCGCTCCCTTCCCTTCCCTTCCGGCGACCCTGACTAACTTACTTCAATTTATGGATTCGAAAGTTTATCACAGTTGGTTTCGTGTCCCTCCTGAGATACGTTTCCTTTCTAAGCTACGTTGTTCTCTCTGTCTGTCTGTCTATCTGTCTGTCTTTCTCACACAAACATACACTCCCCCCCTCACGCACATATACAAAACATACACAATAGCACATTCACACACACAATGATAACTCCTTCATACAGAAACGAACTAAACACACACACACACACACACACACACACACACACACACACACACACACACACACACACACACACACACACACACACACAGGCACAGTAATAAAGAAATGAGAAAATTGTGAAACTTTCAGCCAGGACAAACTGGCGCTAACTTGGGACTAAAAGGAGTATTTTCAAAAAGCGTTTCGAAAAAAAAAAAAAACACTGGAGCGGCCTGAAAGTTAATTGTAGACTTGTTTTATACTCGTTGCGGCCGCGTCTGTGTCCCGCCCTGCACACCACTGCCTCACATGTTGCAGGAAAACGAGGACAATTGAGAGAGAGAGAGAGAGAGAGAGAGAGAGAGAGAGAGAGAGAGAGAGAGAGAGAGAGAGAGAGAGAGAGAGAGAGAGAGAGAGAGAGAGAGAGAGAGAGAGAGAGATACAACGTCGTGACATCACAGCACTGGTGGTGTGCCACAAAGCCCAGGTGCAGGGGGTTCCCCACCTCAGCACCTTCAAGCTTCCTCCACGCACTGCACAGAGGTGCACCAGGACGACACTCTCCAGTGACCAGCTTGTGGAGGTGCCACGATCACACTTGAATCAGGGCCAGCGCACCTAAACAGCCATGACCACACACCTGTGGAACATGTTCACGGCAGCCACACCTCAAGTGGAAAACATGACCACACTGCAGGTGAAGCTGGCTGTTCACAGGTGGCGCGAAAGACACCCGTGTGCGCTGATGCTACACACCTAAAGTCATAAACTGACACTTATGACAAATTGTTTCTTCAAATTTTCAATTTTTTTATTTTGTATTTTGTATGTGTATATGTATAACTGGACAATTAATTTTGTCCCACAGACAGGCTCTTCAAAGAGCTACATACAAAACGTGTAAATTTGAGCCTCTTTTTGTACAATATTATGTTTAAATAAAAAATTTAAAAATCCTGGAAAAAGCTTGTCCCGGTTTACAAAACTTATTAGTCACACGGAACGGAATTGACGCAGAAAAGTCATGAGGTGTGTGTGTGTGTGTGTGTGTGTGTGTGTGTGTGTGTGTGTGTGTGTGTGTGTGTGTAATTCACCTCTTGGTCTGCTGCGGGTCTCTCTCGAGACAGCCAGCCGTTCTCCTACGGAAGAGCACAGAGCTCGTACTACCGTGTGTGTGTGTGTGTGTGTGTGTGTGTGTGTGTGTGTGTGTGTGTGTGTGTGTGTGTGTGTGTGTGTGTGTGTATGCAACTACACATGTAAATTGATTGTCTGTGAGATTAGTTTAGATGTTGACATATTAATTATAAATGCCTGTTTGTTTACTGGTTGGAATGTTGTTGTTGTTGTTGTTGTTTTTTTTTTTGTGTGTGTGTGTGTGTTTCATGTTGCGTGGAAATTCGGCGTGACAGGAAACTGGGTCTGATACGCAGATTTCCTTCATAAACACACACACACACACACACACACACACACACACACACACACACACACACAAACACACACGCCCACACACACACATCCCCTCACATTACCCCCCCACCATAAACACACTAATCCCCCCCCCTCCCAACACAGAATCCCACACCACACGCAGCACCTTTCCCTAATCCAATCTCGTGTTTACAGGTTGAGGGTCGGAGATGGCGTCTGCCTTCCTGGCGTGTCTGACAGCTGGCTGCATCTTAATTACAGGTGAGCTTGTTACCTGCCGGTCCTCATTAAGGTGCAGGAAGGTGGCAAGGGACGGAAGCACGGATATGGGGTGAGGAAGAGGAGGTGTGAGGGGGGGAAGGGGTGATGTAATGGAGGGAAAGCTGCGCCGATGTGAAATTAAGAGATAAATGAACTGTGAGAGAGAGAGAGAGAGAGAGAGAGAGAGAGAGAGAGAGAGAGAGAGAGAGAGAGAGAGAGAGAGAGAGAGAGAGAGAGAGAGAGAGATTGAAGCTTAAGATAAAAAAAATGAGAGCGTAAGGGGAATGAACATAAAAGGAAGTAGAAGGGCGGGATAGGGCGTGAGAGTAAAACAGGTGAGAGAAGTGAGAGGGAGAGTGAAGGAAAGTAAATAGGAAAGGAGGAGGAGAGATGAGAAGAACCGCTTGCCAAGGAGGAGTGGAGGGAGAGGGGGAGGGGGAGGGATTGAGATACAACGTGCGTCAGAGTGACTGTGGAGAGGAGGGAAGGAGAACGAGGGGGAGAGAAAGAGGTGGGAGAAGTGTTTTATCAGACTACTGCTTCGGCAGATGAATCATGAATAATAGAGAAGATAAAGTTAAAAAGAGAGAGAGAGAGAGAGAGAGAGAGAGAGAGAGAGAGAGAGAGAGAGAGAGAGAGAGAGAGAGAGAGAGAGAGAGAGAGAGAGAGAGAGAGAGAGACAGGAACGACTGCTTCGAGCAATCCTGTCTGAACACCAGCCACCCATCACCCAGCCTGCTCCCTACCAGCAAGCGGTGCACGCCCCGCCCTACCCATCCTGGCCTCATCCCCCGCACACTCCCCTTCCGCTGATCCGATAAGGCGATACGGACACCAGCGGCCTCAAGATTCTGTCCGCCAACGTACGAGGCTTTAGGACCAACATCGGGGAGCTGACACACGCCTTCGTCCTCAGGCACCACATCGACATAGTGGTGACAGTGGAGACCTTCCTGGACGACACATGTGCCACCACCTGTGATAAGATCCCCGGGTACTCGCACTGGGCCAGACGAGACCGCCACACAGGACAGGGGGGAGGCATTGCTGTTTGCCACCGAAACGGCCTGCAGATGGACGCCCTCACCACAGACACTCCCCTGGAAATGGAGATGATGTTCCTCCGCATCATTCTCGAGGACAGGAGCGCTCTGCTACTCTGTGCCATGTACCGGCCACAGTGGCAAGGCAGCGCCCCCCTCACCTACCTCACAGAGCACCTGGACGACCTTCTGGCTGCCCACAGCTGTCAGTACGCGATGGTTGTGGGCGACCTAAATCAACACCTGGTGGCGAGGGCCTTCACCGAGCTCACAGCGGTGCATGGATTGCACAACCATGTTGAGTTCCCGACACATCAGCGAGGAGGCTCCTGGACCCTGTGCTCACAGACCTGCCAGTGACTGCGTGCTGTGCTGCCCACTAGACCGTGTGGGCAGTTCCGACCACAATGCCATACTCACCACCATCAGCCTGGCCCCAGCGCGTGAAGAGGAACACCAGCGAGTCATCTGGCTGTGGGACCGCGCGGACTGGACGGCTGCAAGGCAGGCCCTGGCAGCGACTGCTTGGGGCACAGTCCTTAACGGTGACCCACAACATGACGTCTCCGCCCTCACCACTGTCCTCAACACCGTCCAGCAGCAACACGTCCCCCACCGCACCTACTCATCCAGCCCAAAAGACCAGCCTTGGTTCGGGTACAGGTGCCGTATTGCAGCCGAAAGGAAATACAAGGCTTGGACAAGATATAAAAGACACCCCACGCAGGAAAATAAGGCCCAACACAGACGAGCCTGCAAAACTATGACGCGGACAGCAAAGTGGGCAAAAGAAAGGTGGGACGCCGACAGGAGGAGAAAGCTGTCCTCTAACCAAACCGACCCGAAACAGTGGTGGGGCTGGTGAAGGAACAGGGCCATACCCCCAGGAACGTATCCGCCCTGAGGAAACCTGACGGAGACCTGGCCATCACCAGCCGGGAAAAGGCTGACCTGCTGGCCTGTCACTTCAGTCAAAGATGACAACCCAGGAGCCAGACAGGCAGCCGCCCACCTCCCCAACTCATCGCCTCAAGACTAGAGAATGTGCTAATCTCTGAGGACGCTGTCAGGAGACATCTGAGGGCGTCAACACCAGGAAGGCGCCAGGCCCTGACAGCGTGAGTCCATACTTACTGCGGCGATGCTCCGATGAGCTCACCAGCCCCCGCCCAGATCTTCCGGCGATGCCTGCAGAGCAGGGTGTGGCCTGCACAGTGGAAGGAGGCCAGAGTCACACCCGTACACAAGAAAAAATCCAGGTCCGAGCCAGGCAATTACAGGCCAATATCACTCCTCCCAATCATCAGCAAGATATTTGAGAGGATCATCGGGGAGCAATTGACATCCTTCCTCGAAGAAAACCACCTGCAGTCACCGAAGCAGTGTGGTTGTCGGACGGGCCGCTCTACCTCAGCACTCCTCCGTCTCCTCTCACAGTCCTGCCATGACGCCCTTGATGACGGCCACCCCTCTCGTGATTGCCCTGGATATAGCTGGCGCGTTCGACTCCGTTTGGCACCGCGGTCTGACGGCGAAGCTACAGCAACTAGGCATCACGGGGGACCTGCTGCGCCTGCTCTCAAACTACCTGTTAGGCAGGAGCCTCCACGTAGCAGTCAACGGAAGCACCTCGACCAGCTTCCCGGTGGAGGCCTCCGTTCCACAGGGGTCCGTCCTTGGACCTATTCTGTGGAACATATACTTTAACGACCTCCTGCAAACCATCCCGGCAGCAAGCGCTTACGCCGACGACTGCACCCTCTCCAGAACATACAAGAGGGAGGAAGCCCAGGACGTGATAGAGTCCGTCAACAGACAGTTAGACATAATGGCCTGGGGAAAGAGGTGGCAAGTCAGGTTTGCCCCTGACAAAACCAGGCCATGGTAATATCACGTTCTCGGGAGGACGCGAGGCAACTCCACGGCAGACTGAGATTCGGGAATGACACCATCCCTCTGCAGTCCAGCGTCGACATCCTCGGCGTGGAGGTGGACTCCCAGCTGCGGTTTGACCGTCACCTTGAAAGGGTGGCGCAAAAAGCCTCCCAGAAGGTGAACCTCCTGCGCCGCATGAAGAACCTCCTCGATGCTGAAGGCCTGAACACCCTCTATAAGGCACAAGTCCGTCCAGTGATGGAGTATGCACCGCTCACCTGGATGGCCAGCGCCCGCTGCCACCTCAACCTGCTAGACAAGGTGCAGAGGAGGGCTGAACGCCTCATCAACGGCACCCAGCACCACCGACCGAGCCAGTGGGAGACACAGCGACAACAACAACAACAACAACACCCACACGAAGGAAGGGCAAGACCAGCCACGAACCAGCTGAATAGCCTGGAGCACCGTCGCCGCGTCGCTGCCCTGACGGTGCTACACAAGGCACAAGTGGGCCTAGTGCCCCACCTGACGGACCTGAGGGCTACCTGGAGGAGGTCTGAGCGCAGCACGAGAACGGTGCTGAGCAACGCCTCCCTCCTGGAAGTGCCAATGGCCCGCTCCAGCACCCACCAACGTGCCTTCTCCATCGCAGCGGTGGTGTGGTGGAACAACCTCACTGCTGATGTGGATGTGACACAACTGTCCACTCAGCAGATGAAGGTTGCGTCCCACAGGTGGCTACTCCTACACCCACCGTAAATATGTATATATATAATTGTATAATATATTGTATAATAATTGTATAATATAATCGGCAGAAGCTTTTAAATAGCTCCCCAACGGTCGGGGGAACTTTAGCATAGACAAATAATACTGCCATGTACTAATGTACTGAACATGTTTAAATAAAAAAAAAGAGAGAGAGAGAGAGAGAAAACCCTATGATTCAATCCACTGTACCAAAAAAATGGCGGAAAAATCAAATTAAGTACGACAGAGGGAAAACAAAAGCCAGTAGCAAAGAGAGAGAGAGAGAGAGAGAGAGAGAGAGAGAGAGAGAGAGAGAGAGAGAGAGAGAGAGAGAGAGAGAGAGAGAGAGAGAGAAAAAAAGGTACAAACCGAATCTGCAATAACAACGAAAGGAAGAAAACATCAAAGAAACAACAACGACAGAAGCTAAACACACTCCGACAGACACGGAGGACACACACACACACACACACACACACTCAGTCATTAAGTAAGTTTCAGGAAAGCCAAGAACTACGCCCTAAAGAGAGAGAGAGAGAGAGAGAGAGAGAGAGAGAGAGAGCATCGTTAAGTTAGCCGAACCGTGTCAGGAAACAATTATAGGCCACAAAACAGAGAACATGTGTGTGTGTGTGTGTGTGTGTGTGTGTGCGTGTGTGTGTGTGTGTGTGTGTGTGTGTGTGTGTGTGTGTGTGTGTGTGTGTGTGTGTGTGTGTGTGTGTGTGTGTGTGTGTGTGAAAAAAATTGACGAACACGAAAGAACACACACACACACACACACACACACACACACACACACACACACACACGCCTCACCAATGCCTGCACGTGCCTTTTTTCCGCCTGTTGCTGAGAGGTTCAAAGTCGGGGCTCGACGTCACCCACTAATTTTAATTGCGTGCGCTCCCTCAAGTACGACAGTCCAGGGAGGGAAGGAGGAGGAGGAAGAGAAGTAGATGGAAAAGGGAAGAAAAAGAAAAAGGGGATATAGGAGCATGAGAAGTAGGAGGAGGGGAATGGGAGGAAATGGCAAGCAGGAGGAAGAAGGATGTAGATGAAGGAAGAGAAATATGAGAAAAAGAGAAGTAGGAGGAAAAGGGGAATAGAATGAAAAAGAGAAGTACGAGGAAAAGGGAAGCAGAAGGAGGAAGGGAAGTGGGAGGAAAAGGATGAGGAGAAGGAGGAGGAGGAGGAAGAGCGGGCATGATGTTCTAATATATGGATAGTAAATGTAGCAGTGTACACGTATTGCCCAGCAGTAGCAACACCACACAGGAGACAAATATTCGCTGCCTTTATGTTGCCTTAGCGCACTGCAGGTATACAGGTTGAGAAAAAAATACTGGCTATGAAAAATACAGACAGAGACAGAGTTAAGTCAGATAGACAGGGTGAGTTACAAACAAACATCAAAGGAAAATGCATAAAATGAGATCAGTGCACACAACCCAAACGCATGAACACATATAGGCAATAAACAGTATGTATTATACGCACATGTATACACAAAATGCACACACACACACACACACACACACACACACGCACGTGCTAACCTTGTTTTCGTTCCTTTCCCTGTGGCAGCGGTGTGCGGGGCGGGGCAGGGGGTGGTGAGTGTGGGACAGCCTGCTGGAAAGGGGGACGCCCGGAGCAGCAGCATCGCCAGCAGGAACATCAGCAGCAGTAGCCGGGGCCCGGGTTTCAGTAGCAGTAACAGGCCCAGCAGCATCACCAGCAGCAGAACAAGGGCAGGGGCGGGGCCGGCCGGGGCAGGAGCAGGGCGGCGGGGCAGCAGGGGCCGGTCCAGTAAGATGAGTTACCTGGACAAGACGGTACAGATTACGGAGCTGCTGGTGCCTCGGTCCCCCCGCGCCGGCAGGGACGTGACGCTCACCTGCCGCTTCCGTCTGGGCGGCCCCGAGCACCACCTCTACACCGTGAACTGGTGGCGCGGCAGGGACCAGTTCTACACCTACAAAGACAACCACTTCGAGCCCAAGCACGCGTACACCTTCAGGGGCATTCGCGTCAAGGTAAGCCACTGGTTTCACTGGCTTAGTCCCATTTATCTTTCATGACGGTGACACAAGAGCTGGCGGGGATAATCCTTCAGGGGTGGGCTCGCGGACTTGGTATAATTGCTTGGGTGACGGTCTCATTGGCTGTTGTTTACTAGATCTAACCTCCGGCAAGTTCCGTTTGCCATGACTCAGTCTACCATCTCTCGCTCTCTGCTACCTCTGTCATCAGCACTGTTGGTATCTAAGTGCAGCTATTCTTATAATCGCTCTTCCTTATGACTAATTATTACCCAAAAATAATGGAAATGCTTTTCAGGATTAATGGTAGCACGATGAAAGAGAAGGTTATTTCTCTAGGCCAGTATTTACATTATGACTACATAGCATCACTACACATTATGACAAGTCAGGATTAAAAATACACCAAGAAATCTTACATTAAATGAGTTAATGAATGACATTGTGTAGACTACTACTTAGTAGTAGGAAAAGTAGGGAAAAAGTCTTGCCTTAACAAGTCTTAAAACTATCAAGTGCCTCAGTTCCTGGATATTGTCCGTTTACGTGTAGTTTCAACTTAGTTTTGTTATGAACGTCGTTTCAGATTTATGTATAATAGTTCAAAAGGCACATATTTATCAGTAAAGATATTATTGAATTAGTTTATATTGGTGCAATCTGTTACCTTACAGCTCAAAAGGGTATTGGTGGGGATACAAAGTCATTTTCATGCACGTCAGAACAAGCTTAGGATTGGCCATTGGGCGCGCAGTACCATCACCAAGCAATGATACCAAGTCCGCGAGCTCCTCCATAAAGGATTATCCCCGCCAGCTCTCGTGACACCGACTATAGCGTCGCGGTAAAGACCAGTTCAACACCTACACAGACAACCACTTCGAGCCCCAGCACACGTACACTTTCAAGGGCATTCGCGTCAAGATAAGTCACTAGTTTCGTTTACTCGTCTATCATAAATTAGTGGCGCGTCAGAGACCAGCTTTACACCTACAAGGTCAGCCACTCCAATACCCAACATGCCTACTAAACCAGCTCTTTTGATCCTCTACTTAACCTTCCGAGGCATTCGTGTAAAGGTGAGGTACGTATTCCAATATAGGTCCTGCCTCCTTTTTCCTTCATGTGTCAGTGATCGACGCGTCCTCTGTGTGTCGTTAGTAAGTTATCAGCTTACTTTCAAACTTCAAATGACTGAGATTGCTCGAACGTTGAAGCTTTGATGATTAATCCGATTATCAACGGGACACGTTTTGCTGATTAGATGTTTTACGGGATTTGAGGGAAGATAAATTCATAACCATATTAGGTCATAAGAACATAAGAACATAAGAACGCAGGAGTCTACAAGAGGCCGGTAGGCCTGTACGAGGCAGCTCCTTTGACCCTAAGCTCCCGTGTATCTAACCCCACCTAATATCGCTGTCCATGAATTTATCTAGTCTATTTTTGAATGTGACAATTGTATTGGCACTCACCACATGACTGCTAAGCCTATTCCACTCATCCACCACCCTGTTAGTAAACCAATTTTTGCCTATGTCCCTGTTGAAACTGAATTTATCCAGTTTAAACCCATTACTTCGTGTCCTACCTGGTTCTCTTACCAACAAAACCTTATGAATGTCTCCCTTATTAAAGCCCTTCATCCATTTATAAACCTCGATCATGTCTCCACGCACCCTTCGCCTTTCTAGAGAATGCAAGTTTAACTGTTTGAGTCTTTCCTCGTATGGCAAGTTTCTCAACCCCTGAATCATCTTAGTCATCCTCCTCTGCACCGATTCTAACATTTTGATATCCATTCTATAGTAAGGTGACCAGAACTGAACCGCATAGTCAAGATGAGGTCTAACTAATGCTAAATATAATATGAGGAAGAGTTCGGGGCTTCTGTTGCTTACGCTCCTTGAAATAAATCCCAGTACCCTATTAGCTCGATTTCTAGCTTGAATGCATTGTGCCCTTGGACGGAGATCAGAGCTCACTAAGACCCCTAAATCCGTCTCGCACCCAGACCTGCTTATGGGAGTGTCATTTAAGCAATAGTTATGTGAGGGGTTGTTCCTACCTACACTCAGAATACTGCACTTCCCTACATTGAACTCCATCTGCCATTTATCCGCCCAGTCATACAATATGTTGAGTTCACCTTGGAGAATACTAGCGTCCCGATCCGACTCAATTACTCTACCGATCTTGGTATCATCTGCAAATTTACTAACATCACTACTAATTCCTGTATCTAAGTCATTGATATAAATAATAAACAAAAAGTGTACCTAATACCGAACCTTGTGGGACCCCACTCGTAACACATCCCCAGTCAGATCTTTTACCATTGATTTGCACTCTTTGCTTTCTATTGCTAAGCCACGCCTTGACCCAGTTCAAAACTTTACCCTCTACTCCGTGAGCCTGTAATTTAAGCAACAGTCGTTGGTGAGGAACTTTGTCAAACGCTTTACTAAAATCAAGATAGATTACATCATAATTTTCATCTCTGTCAACCGCCTCAAATACTTTATTGTAGAAGGACAAGAGATTGGTGAGGCATGACCTACCTTTTGTGAACCCATGCTGCGAGTCGTGAATTAAGCTATGTTTCTCTAAATGCTCCCGAATGTTCCTGGCTATTATGGACTCCAGCATCTTGCCTATAACCGATGTTAAGCTAATTGGGTCCCTCAGTGTCAGTAGATAAGACTCGGTTGGTTCTATATCTCTGATAAGGAGTGAAGCTGACCTATTATAACATTGCCTCCCGAGTCTTATGGCAGATTTTTTAAACGTCGTATCAGTCTTTTCTAACAATAATGCAGCTGATTAGTCTTTTTTGAGCCGTTATTCAAGGCGTGATTAGTTTTGTTTTGTTGATTTTTCTATACTACCACTTTTTTACGACTGGTTTGTACTATGTCGACTTAATCTGTGAAAAGCCAACACTTGCAACTAACTCCGTCCCCGAAAAGACAGCAACAAGTCATAGCAGCCACATAGCAAGGAATAAATAATAATACGACGTTTAAAATATCTGGCGTTAGGGTGGACAGTGTTATCGCGGACACTCCTCTGCGGGTGTGTGCGATGAGTGATTATATCTTGTTATGCTGCCATTACTTCAGAGAGAGAGAGAGAGAGAGAGAGAGAGAGAGAGATGACCAAATCTCTCTCTCTCTCTCTCTCTCTCTCTCTCTCACACACACACACACACACACACACACACACATAATCCAACCACACCCATCCACACTCCCTCATCCTCTTCCAATCCCCGCATACCGCCCCCCCACCACCACCACCATTATCATCACCCCCCCCCCCACCACCACCACCACCCCCGCAGATGGAGGAGTCGACGGCGGAGACGGTGGTGCTGGAGGGCGTGACGGAGGAGACGTCTGGCGTGTTCAAGTGTGAGGTGATGGGCGAGGGTCCCTCCTTCAGGACGGCCGTGGACACCAAGAGGATGACTGTTGTGGGTAAGGAAGGGGGAGAAGGCGGAAGAAAGGGTGGAAGGGGGAAGGAAAGAAGGGAGGGGGAAGGAACGGGGAAAGAAAGGAAGGAAGGAGGAAGGAAGGGGGAGAGAAGGGAAGGAAGGGTTAAGGAGAGAAGAAGCGAAGGAAGGGGGAGAAGGCGGAAGAAAGGGTGGAAGGGGGAAGGAAAGAAGGGAGGGGGAAGGAACAGGGAAAGGAACGGGGAAGGAAGGGAGAAGGGGGAAAAAAGGGAAGGAAGGGTCAAGGAGAAAAGAAGCGAAGGTACAGGGAAGAAAAAGGAATGGGGAAGAGGAGAAGAAAGGAAGGAAGGGGGAAGGAAGGAAGGAAAAAGGGAAGGAAAGAAGGGGAAAGGAATGGAAGGAGAAAAAGATAAAAAAGGGGGAAGGGAGGAAGGGAGTAGGGAAGAAAGTGAGAAGGAAGGAAGGAAGGAAGAGGTGAAGGGTAAAGGGAGGGGGAAGGGGAAAGGGAGGAAAGAAGAATCAGTAGAAAAAGGTAAATACATAGACGGAGAACGAAGAAGACGGGGAAAGGAGGAAAAGAATAAAGAGTGAAAGAGAGAAACGACAGGAACAAAAAAAAAAAAGACAAATTGTGTAAGATAATTGTGACGCTGTGAGAAGGCGAAGACGAAGGAAGGGAAGAGAGAGAGAGAGAGAGAGAGAGAGAGAGAGAGAGAGAGAGAGAGAGAGAGAGAGAGAGAGAGAGAGAGAGAGAGAGAGAGAGAGAGAGAGAGAGAGAGAGAGAGAGAGAGAGAGGAATGCAATTGAGAAGCTATTGAGATAAAGTTACCAAAGAAGGAAGGAGGGAAAGAAGGCATGAGAAAGGAGGAGGAAAAGAGACAGCGAAGAAGGAGGCAAGGGAGGAGGAGGAGGAGGAGGAGGAGGAGGGAGAAATGGGTTTATTGGGCGTGACAGGAAGGAAGGAAGAAAGAGGAATAAGTAACAACGGGGAAAAAGTGATAGAGAGAGAGAGAGAGAGAGAGAGAGAGAGAGAGAGAGAGAGAGAGAGAGAAAATGAGTATAGGGTTACAGAAACACACGCGCCCCAAAAAAGAAAAATAAAGGCAATAAAAAACGAGCGTTATTAAATGAAGCAAATTAAACGACACCAAACAGAAGGTGACTCAATAGAGGCCAATAAAACACGCGATGTGAGTGACAATAATAAGTATAACTGATATGATTAGTGCCTCTCTCTCTCTCTCTCTCTCTCTCTCTCTCTCTCTCTCTCTCTCTCTCTCACCTGAAATTTCATCCACTTTCTCATATCTAGTTTTTTTTTCATCTTTTTCTTTTTCCTCTTGTAGTCAACGAAGCTACTTATTATTATTGTTTTTTTTTACAGCACTTTTAGTTTACTTTCGACGAACGTTGATTTCCTGTTTCTTTTTCTTTTTCTGACTCTTAAACTCCATTCCTGTCTTTTATTTTTCTATTTCAGGCTTTCGCTTTGCATAATTATTCTTCATGTGAGTGTGTGTGTGTGTGTGTGTGTGTGTGTGTGTGTGTGTGTGTGTGTTTCATCTTACGTCACACCTCTCTCTCTCTCTCTCTCTCTCTCTCTCTCTCTCTCTCTCTCTCTCTCTATCTCTCTATCTATCTATCTATCCATTTATCAATCCATCTTTCTAGTCATCTATCTATCTGTCTATTTATCTATCTATCTATCCTTCATTTTCATTCACTAGCACATTCATTTTTCATTTCACATCATTTTCTATCTTTCCGCGCGGTATTATATCTCTCTGGAGCTCATATTTCATTCCTCTAATTCTCTTCTCTTCATCTTTTGTCGTCTCACTCGCTGCCTCTTTCTCTCTTCTTTGTTGCTTGATTCCTCGTCGGTCCTTTTTTCCGCTTCTTCTCTATTGCCTTACTTTCCCCTTCTCTCACCCTCTCTTTGATGTTATTTGGCTCATTCTGCTACGTTACTTTCTCTATCCCTTGTGAATTATTGCTCTCTCTCTCTCTCTCTCTCTCTCTCTCTCTCTCTCTCTCTCTCTCTCTCTCTCTCTCTCTCTCTCTCTCTCTCCAAAATTTGTATCCATCCTCCCGTTTACATTGTTTTCACGGTAGGGGAGAGAGAGAGAGAGAGAGAGAGAGAATGATATATAATGATAATCCTCTTTACCATCCTTCCCCTTCCTTCACTTTTCCACTGCATATTTCACTTTCCTTCCGTCTCCCATCTCCATTCCTTCTCCTTCCCTTATCTTCCTTCCTCTTCCCGTCTTTTCTCTTCCCTTCCATCACTTTCCTCCCCTTTTCCTTCCTTTCCCTTCCCATCACTTTCCTCCCCTTTTTCTTTCCCTTCCATTCCTTTTCCTTCCCTATCCTTCCTTTCCCTTCCCATCACTTTCCTCCCCTTTTCCTTTCCCTTCCATTCCTTACCCTTCCCTTTTCTCTCCTCCCTTTCTCTTTACCTCCTCTCCCCTTCCCTTCCCTCCCCTCCCCTTCCTCTCCTTACAATTTGTTTTCTTTCCCTTCCCTTTCCTTTCCTTCTCTCCTCTTCCCCTCTATTCCCTTTCATTCCCTCCCCTCCCCTCCCCTTCCCTCTGCCCCCCTCCCCTCCACTTCCCTTACCCTTCCTTGCCTTTTGCTTCCCTATACCCTTGAGTTGTCTCCCCTCCCTTTCCCTTTCATTTCATTTCCTTCCCTTCCTTCCCCTTCCCTTCCCTTCCTTTCTTTCCCCTACCCTTCCCTTCCCTTCCTTTCCCTTCCTTTCCCTACCCATTCCTTCCAATCTCTTCCCTCCCCTCTCTTTCCCTTTCCTTCACGACCCTTCCTTCCCATCTCTTCCCCTCCTTCCCCTTTCCTTGTTTTCCCTTCCCTTCCCATCTCTTCCCTTCCTTTCCTTATCCTTCCCTTTCCCTCCCCTTCCTTTCCTTAACCTCCCCTCCCCTCCCTTTCCCTTCCCTTCCCCTCCTCTTTCCTTCCCCATCTCCTTTCCTTCCTCCACACCACCAGTACCGCCGCAGCAGCTGAGGATCGAGTACCAGGGGCGCACGCAGCTGCCCCGGTACCGTCTCGGGCAAACAGTGTACCTCAACTGTACTGCACGAGGAGCCAATCCCCGCGCCGAGCTACGCTGGGAGGTGAACGGCGCACCGGTAAATATTTATGTCGTTCTTGTTATCATTATTATTATTATTATTATTATTATTATTATTATTATTATTATTATTATTATTATTATTATTATTAGTAGTAGTAGTAGTAGTAGTAGTAGTAGTGGTAGTAGTAGTGGTAATTGTAGTAGTAGTAAATAGCTATTGGTGTTATTGTTGTTCTTGTTTCATAATATCAATACTAGATGCAATATTTGTGTTGTTCTTCAGAAAATGTTCTTTTTTAACGGCAAATACAGAGCACCATAAATAATACTATATGTCAACTTGGTGCGGAAAGTATGAACGAAAAGCCGAGATAAGGAAAAGAAAATAGATGTTGAGGAGGAGGAGGAGGTGGAAAAGAGAGAGAGAGAGAGAGAGAGAGAGAGAGAGAGTCGGATATGAGTATTGGCCTGGTGGTGGTGGCTTGTATTGGTGAAATGGACGGCTGCAAAAGACAATTTATACTCTTTCTTTCCCGCCCTCCCTCCTCGCTATATTTATGTTCTCTCTCTCTCTCTCTCTCTCTCTCTCTCTCTCTCTCTCTCTCTCTCTCTCTCTCTCTCTCTCTCTCTCTCTCTCTCTCTCTCTCTCTCTCTCTCTCTCTCTCTCTCTCTCATCTGTATTACCTCCCTTCTGTGATCTTTCCTCTCCTTTAAACCTGTCTGCATTCTTCACTTCCCCTCTATTAAATTTATCAATTCTCTCTCTCTCTCTCTCTCTCTCTCTCTCTCTCTCTCTCTCTCTCTCTCTCTCTCTCTCTCTCTCTCTCTCTCTCTCTCTCTCTCTCTCTCTCTCTCTCACACTAACAGTTATGTCACGATTTCTGAATTTTTTTGTCTACTATTTTTTCTTCACAATTACTAGAATTAAGAAAACCTTCAAAAACGAACCTATCCACGTATTTTTCTTCTATTATTTGAGTGGTGCTGCGAGGGAAGGACGTAACGATGCGAGGATATTTTTTATCATTATTATTACTGGTGTTTTCAGTATTACCATTATCACTTTTACTATTATTACCTTTATTGATATTATTACTAGCACTATTATTTATATCTTCGCTCTTTTAGCCCTTTCACTATATCGTAACCTCTCTGATGCACACTTTGTTCGTTTGTATTTCGATGTTCCTTTGTTTTTCATCCGTGGTTTATATTTCGGATTTAAGTATATGTATTTTGTATATGGGTTTGCATTTCGTAGTTTGTATTTCGTATTTTCGTTTGTATTTCGTTCTTCCTATTCTAATTCTTCTTAAGACTTTAATCTTTTCGAGAGGGGAGTTTCGACACACCTCTTTCCCGTTAAATAAATAAATATAAATAAATAAATATAAAATCAATACCCCCTCCCTTAACAGGTACGTGAGAGCAGCCTGTACCGGTTCCCCGACACCCGCGACAGCAGAGGGCGGGTCACCTCCACGCTGGGGCTGAGGTGGCGGGCCCCGGACACCTTCAGGGACCCCTTGGCGCGCGTCACTTGCCGGGCCTCAGTCCAGGGTCACCCCAGTTCGGAGTCCCAGGTGATCTATCTCGACCCCGCCTCCAGCATTACCTATCATCACAGGTACTCCTCGCCAGGTGAGTAAACGGAGGGATGAGAGGGAGAGGAAGGGGGGGAAGAGAGAGAGAGAGAGAGAGAGAGAGAGAGAGAGAGAGAGAGAGAGAGAGAGAGTTTGTATTTATCGAGTTCGTTAAGTGATAAAACTGAAGTGATTTACGTTACTGAACACTCAGGTATACATATTTCAACACGAATATCTTATCTCCTCGCAGTCGTCGCATACTCAAGTGTGAAGAAATTGTCACTGTTCATGCGGCCGAGCCCTCAACGATATTATTGACTTCGTATCGCGTCGCTGAACTCGAAGTATTCTCCCGATAAGCCAATCCCTCATCCACTGTTTTCTATATCCGCTGACTGAAAATTTCAAGGAGTCGTTCGAGGGTTACCTAGTCAATGGCATTTTGGAAGTCTAGGGATACGATTATCCTAGTTTCTTATATACCGTGGAAATAATTCAATACGTAAAAAGTTTAATCAAAAGCTCTCGTTTCTGAAATCATTCTGATATCGGAAATTATATCTCCATTTTCTAGAAATCTGACACGTTTGTCTCTGATATTTCATCGAGGATCTTGCCTGCCAGTGATGTCAAGCTTATAGGCCTGCAGATCTTTTTTTCGTTTAAATCAGTGTTTTTTTCCCAGGTTCGAATGAGACTGATCAAATATGTTACTGAGCGGCAGAACTATTTGCCGCTTGAGCTCCTTCAATAACCGTGTAGATAGTTTGCCGGGTAGCATAGACTTATCAGTATCAAGTTTGCTCTGGTACTTTTCCATGTCTTGTTTTAATTCCCAGAGTTGCGAGTCTCTCTCTCTCTCTCTCTCTCTCTCTCTCTCTCTCTCTCTCTCTCTCTCTCTCTCTCTCTCTCTCTCTCTCTCTCTCTCTCTCTCTCTCTCATCTGTATTACCTCCATTATGTGATCTTTCCTTTCCTTAAACTTGTCTGCATTCTTCACTTCCCCTCTATCTTTTCCCTCTTTTAAGTAATATAATAAAGCACCTTCGGGGACGAACTGAATGTTGTGGACCGTGAACACAGACGCGAAGTTACTGTTCAGAATTATGAGTTTTTGCTGCCCGGAGTTAACAAACCGATCTCGTGTGTTGGAGGACCAATATTACTTTTACTCTCTTTTTATGTTTTGATGTGAAGAAAAACTGTTTGGGGTTGGTCTTGGCTTCACGCGCTATTCTTTTTCATAATCGCGTTTCCTATTTCAAATGAAGGTTCAACAAGTTCTGAGGGTGTTTCATGGAGTTTGGTATAGTTTACGGGAGGATGGAGGGAAGGAGGAGAGGAGGAAAGGAGAAGAGGAGAAGGATGATGAGGAGAGGATGATGATGATGATGATGATGATGATGATGATAATGAAGATGAAGATGATGATGATGATGATGAGGAGGAGGAGGGAGAGCCTGACTTTTTTCAACCCTGTAAGCTTCCCTGAGGCCAAACATGAAAGGTTCCCTCAAATGTTTTTTTCTTTTATTTGCCGCATCAACAACGGTAAATATTTGGTCATCATTACCCAGAAAAAATATATATCAAAATCACCATCTCTCTCTCTCTCTCTCTCTCTCTCTCTCTCTCTCTCTCTCTCTCTCTCTCTCTCTCTCTCTCTCTCTCTCTCTCTCTCTCTCTCTCTCTCTCTCTCTCTCTCTCTCTTATGTTCACTAGGTCAGTTTCAACGTCATGGTGGCCGCATAACAACTGTCACTTAGGTTTAGGACAGACCACCTAGTTTGGGCTTTAGGGCCTGTAGGGTCTGGTTATCTATGTAATTCTCTCTCTCTCTCTCTCTCTCTCTCTCTCTCTCTCTCTCTCTCTCTCTCTCTCTCTCTCTCTCTCTCTCTCTCTCTCTCTCTCTCTTTCCGCCAAGTCAGATTTCAGTATTTCGTATTTTTCCTTCTCTCATTTTCTTCTCATTAAGGTTGCGGCATTTTCTTTTCTCAGTTAACAAACACAAGTTATTTCATACGTGTAATGCGCCTCAGTTTTGTTGCACTACATCAGCATTTGCCGCCTCTACACATATGACTATTAACAAAAAAGAATTAATAAACAAATCAGTAAGTATACATGTGTGTGTGTGTGTGTGTGTGTGTGTGTGTGTGTGTGTGTGTGTGTGTGTGTGTGTGTGTGTGTAAGTAAATAAAGCAATACGAGATGAGTAATAAAAATAGATAGAAGCTAGGCTGATATATATAGATAGATGAATACTCACTGTCATATCCTTGCCATAATTCAAATACACAAAAAAAAAACGAGATATCATTTATACCGTATTAAATTTACTGTTTTCGAATGAAGGAAATATTTTCACTAAAGATTTCCTTCATTATTATCCTTATTATTATTATTATTATCATCACTAGTAGTAGTAGTAGTAGTAGTAGTAGTAGTAGTAGTAGTAGTAGTAGTACTTGTAGTAGTTGTTGTAGTGGTAGTAGTGGCAGAAGTAATGGCAGCAGCAGCAGCAGTAAGTAGCAGTAGTAGTAGTAGTAGTAGTAGTAGTAGTAGTAGTAGTAGTAGTAGTAGTAGTAGTAGTAGTAGTAGTAGTAGTAGTAGTAGTAGTAGTAGTAGTAGTAGTAGTAGTAGTAGTAGTAGTGGCAGAAGTAGTGGCAGAAGTAGTAGTAGTAGTAGTAGTAGTAGTAGTAGTAGTAGTAGTAGTAGTAGTAGTAGTAGTAGTAGTGGTAGTAGTAGTAGTGGTGGTAGTGGTAGTAGTAGTAGTAGTAGTAGTAGTAGTAGTAGTAGTAGTAGTAGTAGTAGTAGTAGTAGTAGTAGTAGTAGTAGTAGTAGTAGTAGTTGTTGTAGTAATAGTAGTAGTAGTAGTAGTAGTAGTAGTAGTAGTAGTAGTAGTAGTAGTAGTAGTAGTAGTAGTAGTAGTAGTAGTAGTAG
>NC_066545.1:4912676-4957676 GCF_024679095.1 Eriocheir sinensis | reverse complement strand
TGTTTAATATGTTCGTATAATGACTCGCCGAGAATTATTAGAGAATTAATCTTATTGGGTGCATTCCATGACTGTTTCGAGACAAGCGAATACCGTGACTCGAGTAGTGCATGCTATACTAGTGAAACCAATCCCAACGTTATCTTACCATTTGGGTGATAACCTCCCAGGCCCAGTGGAGCCGTATGTGGCGATCAGTCAGCGGACTCTGATATCCGAATCCTGAGTGACTCATCACGCAGGGTGTTTATCGTATTGTCTCCTAAATGGACGAAATTTTAACTCTTCACTTGTGTGTGAGGTATTAAAGCATAATTTCATCACCCCAAACACTACAATATTATAGCTACATAGAACACAGATCAATTAACTTCAACTAAGACTCCACCTGTGTGTTTCATGAAGCGTTACTGTACCAGCTCAAATTCTACTGCTTCATTTACGAGTCCCGCTCACTTGGTTCAGGCAAGTGAACCCACACCCAACACACGCAGTGATACCAACATAAGTAGCTTGCTCTTAATGGCTTCGTCCTCGGTGTCAGTTTGCGTCGTGCTGAATGTGTAACGATAGTTTTTTGAGTGTGTACATAGTTAGTTAGTTAGTTAGTTAGTTTTATTGACCACAACAACTGTCTTATAAGAAACGTTACAATGAAAGGTCCAACACAAATGATTTTCATGAGTTACGTCTCTGAACAATAAAAATATCTTACATTAAAAAAAAAACTTTTCTAGCCGCATTAGCAGACATTTATAAGGACTATAAATAAGAAACGCCCAAAAATGCAAATAAATACCTATAAACTAAAACAAACCAGACACTAAAACATATACAATCAGGCGAAAGCCACAAGAACCACGAAAATAAAACGACTCTCTAAAAATTGAACACTACCCAAAGTTTAATGCACTCCAGTAAAATCAAACACTAAAACATTTACAATTAGGTAAAAGCCACAAAAAAACACGAAAATAAAACGACTCTCTCTAAAAGTTGAACCCTACCCAAACTCTAATAAACTCCAGTACCCAGTAAATATACTACTCGTAATTTTTTTTAAGACAAAACGATATTAAAAAAAAACTAAAACAATTGCATCTAAAAAAATAATAATAAAATATATTTGACTAGAAACAGAATTAAGAAATAATGCGGACTATGGAAACATACTCAAACTAAAATACATTAAAACATCTCCAAACGAGCAACGTAAGATTAAGCGTGACTAATTTAAAGGACTAGGTTTTGTAAACATCCAGGATCATGTATATTATATGGCAATTTGGGCGTCATCATACTGGTCAGAAAACAAGTCAAGGATATTAGCAAAGTTGTGTGTGTCCCTCTGTTGCTGCGTTAATGTGCAGTCCTGTACTACATGCATCTCTGTTTGGATCTGACCGCAGAGACAAAGCCGTTCTTCCAATGGTAACCTTCCTCGTCCCCTTCTGTTCCATCTTCCTACCTCCACAGCCAGCAAGTGTGCGGACACACGGAACCGCGTGTACGCAATTCGGTGGTGCTCGCTAATGTGAGTCTTGGCCTCGTATACAGAAGGGACAGATAAACTTGGATTTATTTCTTTATATGTTACACGCTTAGAGGAGGTTGAGTTAATGATATTAGCTTTTAGCTCTCTAAACCCTTCATCAATGTCGTCAGTTACCCTGTTCAGCAAGTCATCGATGTATATCCAAGTCTGATAATTATTCTCCATGACAGTATTACTGATAAAACTAATGGGTCATCCTCCATTCTTTGCCTTTCACGCCACATCTTAGAGAAGAAGCTTCTCTGACTACTTCTAACTAAGGAGAGTAAAGGAGGATAGCCAGACTCAACATAGCATACATCAGTGCGCATAGTTAACCTTACACCAAGTAAATTTTTTAGTGACCAATTGTACAGCTTTTTTATCGGCCTAAGGTCTGCATTCAGCCAGGACTCGCACCCGTATAAAATAGTTGACATCAAGCAAGCATCCTCAAATACACGTTTTTTTAACACGAAAAGGAATGTCATTATTCTTATTTAAAAAGGACACAAATTTGATGACGTGAGGCATCTTGGCATCTGCATGAGCTCTGACTGACGACGATACTGAACCATCGGCAGTGAACGGGGAGCCCAGGTACGCATACTGAGCACACCGCCAAGCCGTCGATGTGCATTGGCTCGTTGTCCACGGGGGTGCCGTATATTACAAAAAAAATTGGTCTTTGACTCGTTTACTTTCATCCCATACTCGGTGCAGAATCGCTTCATGAGTAATAATTTATTAATCATTCTTTCTCGTGATGTTGAAAGTATTACGGTGTCGTCCATAAGTATAAGAATATGCAACCATTTTAAGAAGCCATCATCTTCGCAATTATATTTAATCAGTCTAATTAATTCATCCACATACAGTACAAACAGTAAACAGGATGTGGGTGAACCTTGACGGACTCCTAGAGTAACTGCAAACACTGCAGTGCCGATGATGCTCTCGGTTACACAATACATTGCGCTAATGACGCCCAACATGACTATGCCGCACCCAAGACGCTGCAGAATCCGTATTAATATACCTCTCGGAACTAAGTCATAAGCTTGGCTGAAGTCGATGAATGTGACAAATAACTTTTTCTTTTTCTTCCTGGCTAAGTCAGTCAAAAGACGTTTTTTTTTTTTTTTTTTACAGCAAAGGAGACAGCTCAAGGGCACAAAAAAGTAAACATTAATAAAAAAAAAAGCCCGCGACCTTTTTGAGCTCCTGCCTGTTCACGGTGGGGTGTGAACCACTGCTCGAGTCTCGAACAGAGAACCATATCAAAGAGTTTCGATATACCGTTTATCACATTAATGCCTCTGTAATTTTGAGGGTCTTTTCGGTCACCTCTTTTAAAAATAGTAAAAAACTTAGCCTTAGTCCAAAACGTCGGATACTGTGCAGTGGCAAATAAGGAATTAAAAAGAGTTGCTATGAGCATCATCCACTAGGCAGGCAACAGCTTAAAAACACCGGGTGCGATACCATCTGGACCACATGCTTTATCTGATTTGATCTTCTTAATCTGGGCGGTGACCTCATCAGGGGAAAATGGATCGTCTAATATAGGAATTGTAATATTCGCATCCCGACATTCGTTGGCAAGGTCGTCTGGGGCAATATTCATTAAACACTCATAGAAACATTTGAGTTCCTCATCAGAAGGCTTCACATCTGTATGGGTGTTATCTTGCAGGCATCCCTTCCAGTTGATGGCTTGCCACACTCGTTTATCGTCCTTGTCTTGTAGCAGCCTGTCCCAGCGGGTGAGACTGCTGCCGCTGCCTGGGCGCGCTTCGCTCGTGACGCGACTCTCCCCTGCACACTCGTTTAAGGCGTTAGAAATGTTTTGGGCGAAAATATTGACATCATTAACATCTTCATAGTTAGAAACATCGAGGTTATTCATATTGTAGCGGAATACATCAACATCAATAGAGGTAAATTTGACGGGCATAGTACAATGAGTGTCGATGTTTAGGATTATAACAACGATTTGTATAAATTCTATGACATGTGGCAGAGATTTTTTCCCATGCTGCCACGTTTTGGTGGTGTTGGTGGTGGTGGTAGTGGTGGTGGTGGTCGGCGTGTCCCCTTGGGTCCCTCCCCCGGGTAGAGAGGGAGAGAGAGGGAGAGAGAGATAAACAGGTGGGTTGTGGGTGGGTAGGTAGGGAGACGGTGCTAATCTGATAATTGGCGGTCGAACTGGCAGCGCCACACCCATGGGAATTCTGGAATCTGCCACACCTTGAACCGACTTCATGCTCTGAACAGACTATAATGGGAGCGTGATCCGATGGTAAACATTCCGTTTTATGTACACAGAAGGACTTGATATTTTTTACAGCTTCGTAAAACGTCAAACACAAATCGAGTTCATCCGATGAGTCATATTGCTCTTGGAGACTATCTGGAGACTTAAGGTTATTTACAACCAACATCTTTTTATCACAACATATTGCAGATAATATATAGGCATTGTCATTTGGGGTGTGCACACTATCGGGGAAGATCGGGTACTCGTACATGTGAGCGTTTGGTATTTCACTTCGAGCAGGTAACTCACGAACATAAGCACCAAGCCTGCAGTTTGTCACCCATAATGACGTAGCTACAGTCACCGTCACTAAACTTCTCTTGGATGGTTGCAAACGACTGGTGGTTAAAATATTCCGAGTCATGTGGAGGGATATAACAAAACCCAAACAACACCCTAGGAATGCATCGGAACTTCAACCACACTTGGTCATCAAGGCAATAATCGGCGCTAGAAACGTGACGGGCCAGATAGTTTTTCACCATAACGACCGTTCCTCACATTAAAAAGGCGATACTCAATACAAAATACTATAGAAGTATGTAGGCTACTTTAAAAAATGCAAGACGGGGAAGAGAGAGAGAGAGAGAGAGAGAGAGAGAGAGAGAGAGAGAGAGAGAGAGAGAGAGAGAGAGAGAGAGAAGAGTGGCATTACAGTTTGAAGAAAACGAAACACTGAATGAGACTGGAAAAGAAAAACGTGAACTGGTTTGGCTCAAGAAAATTGGAGGAAAGTCGGCAACGATGGAGCACCGAAGAAAATGGGAAATGTTTAAATGCGATGAAAGAAAATTAAATTAGATCAAGCAATTATGAAAGGGGGAAGCTAATCACATCAAAAGGAAAACGAAAAAGAGAGAGAGAGAGAGAGAGAGAGAGAGAGAGAGAGAGAGAGAGAGAGAGAGAGAGAGAGAGAGAGAGAGAGAGAGAGAGAGAGTAATGATATTGAAAGTGAAGCAAGACCACAAAAGAAAGAGAGGTTGAAGGAAGAGGAGGAAGAAGGGGAGAAAATATAGACGAACAAAGGAGAGTTAATAGAGGAAGATAAAAATAGTTATAGGGAGAAAGCGTGATCAGGACATGAATATAATGACGGAGAGAGAGAGAGAGAGAGAGAGAGAGAGAGAGAGAGAGAGAGAGAGAGAGAGAGAGAGAGAGAGAGAGAGAGAGAGAGAGAGAGAGAGAGAGAGAGAGAGAAGGGCATAGGGAGTGACAAAAAAATAAACAAAAGAGGGAGGAGATGAGAGGGAGAGGCAGAAGAAGGGATGAAATCAAGATGGTAAGAGGATTGCACACACACACACACACACACACACACACACACGAGCAGGAGCTGTGTATGTATAGTGCGCGTGAAGGAAAAAAATGGTGGAGGCGGAAAATAAAAGAGAAGTAAACAAAAGGAATTATATAAACGAAAAAGGGATTCGGAAGGTTTATTTATGTGTGTGTGTGTGTGTGTGTGTGTGTGTGTGTGTGTGTGTGTGTGTGTGTGTGTGTGCCGGTTCGGAATGAATGGGCGAGTAGATGAATGGGGAGAAAATACTGGATTGGAATAATACAAGAAAGAAAAAAGGAATGAAAGTAAAAGTGAAATGTTAAGCTGCGAGAGAGAGAGAGAGAGAGAGAGAGAGAGAGAGAGAGAGAGAGAGAGAGAGAGAGAGAGAGAGAGAGAGAGAGAGAGAGAGAGAGAGAGAGAGAGCTCAAAATATTTCAGATCAATACACACACACACACACACACACACACACACATACACACACACACGGAAATAAGCTCTCGCGTCCCTGTTCGCTCAGCGATTCTCTCCAACATTTTAAAAGGAAACATCTGCATTTTTAATCCATTCGTCTTTTCCGAGTAAAGACAGATTCTGCCAACACAACATTCTTACAGGAGTCAGGGAGTTCCCATAGAGAAGGAGGAGGAGGAGGAGGAGGAGGAAAGAGACAAGGTAAAAAAATAAAATTAAAAATTATTGGATAGCGGTATGTAGCCTTTTAAATGGAACCCTGAGAGAGATAGAGGTGTGTGTGTGTGTGTGTGTGTGTGTGTGTGCTTCCGACTCGATTCCTTGTGCAACTTAAAAGGCCATAAAGATGGAGAATTTCTTCACTTTCTCCCATTTCATCCCATTAAGTGGGTGGGCGGTGGCTGAGTGGTTAGCGTGCTGGGCTCACATTCACCACGCTATGGACAACGTCGGTTCGATTCCCCACGCTACCACCTGGGATTTTTCAGTCACCGCCGAGTGTCCTAGGACTACCCACATGCCCATCAACCCGGACTCTAGAAGAAACCGTCCAGTGAATCAACAATGAGTTCCGGGGGGCAGCACGAGCCAAGCATAACTAGCGCCACTATAAAAAAAATTGCCTGCGCCACGACGGGCTTGGGCCGACCATCTGGCCCCTGAAGAAAGCCTACCAGCGCTATAGGCGGGGATGTAAAAAAAAAAAATGCTAATGTTGCGCTACATCACACAGAAACCAATCGTATTTACCATTGAGTTGAACGCATGGGGCAGTAATGGCACCCCGTTTGTCTCCAATACGTTTAGGGAGTAGTACGTTTTCAACAAACAGCCAATCAGGAGTCACCGCCCCCCCCCACCCACCCCGCGTGACGTCTATCATATGATTCATATCGGTACTAGCTCTGGCTCCGGTAAGCTCAGTTCCGTCTCGGCAGTTCAACCATCGTGTCAACACCGAATAGCTCCTCCCCAACATGCGACACCTCACCTACATCGTCTCTCTCGCAGGTAAGTCGCTACAAGTTAGAGTAGAAATCAATCTTTGAATATATCTGCCCGAGTATTATCGAGATTGGGTGTAATACCTCTTATATTTCCTTCTTTCCTCTCTCCGGTTAGGGCGCTGCACCACTGAGAGACCACATGCGTGACTGTGTGCGCACGCGTTTTAATTTTACTACAGCCACGACGTTTTATTTCTAATGAAGTGTTGGAAACGAAATAACTTTGACATCGAGGAAAAAAAAAAAGTGCCGTATTCTACCTTTTCTTCCCACCTCTCACTACTTCCAAGGCATATTATTGGCTCCCCTCCTTACAAGAACATTACTTAATAGTGTTACTGACAATCATATGCCCAGACACACTATTTTCTCATACGCTTCACGTTCCCATAGTGCGAGGCCCATATTGCGTCACGTGACTGAAATGGGTGCGTTATACCACGAGCCGGCCGGTGTGGTGTAATAGAGTAGCGTCCTTCTCGGCTTAATTAATTCGCGAGTTGACAAAAGTTGGTATTGAAGAGTTTTTGTTATGAAGCTTCCAAAAAGTTACGAAAAAAATGTACCTACTCTCAGTTTGTTTTGAGTGCCGCGTCTCCCGTCCCCAGCATGCAGGCCAGCACTTCCTTATCACCAAGCTCGTCTGTATTGAACCGACACATGTCCGGTAGTCCCACCAGCTTCCTTGTTCCATCAAAAGATCCGTCTGTATAGTAACACGCAGGCGGGTTGCAGTCACCCATTCCCAAGGTTGTCTGTCTTAACCTCCAAGTCTCCAGAGAAACAGTAGACAGCACTGGAGTATTTTATTACGGTAAAAAGGCAGAACGAACCGAAAAAAAAAATGCTTCCCCCCCAAAATCGCTGCTTCTATAAGCGTGTACTGTTACCGGAGTTCATTACACGAAGTTGATGGTGTATGGCTGACAATAAGGAAAGTGTGTTTCAGAGAATAAATTGCACTTCTGGATCACGTTTCCTATCACTACTTTTTTCAACAGCAATAGAGCAAATTCAAAGAAGTACGGAAAAGTTTGGAGTACGCGAACGGATGATGAAAGGTGTTCTGCCATCACACGCGGGCCGTGACCATCTCGGACAAATAATTTTTATTTTTCCTTTCTGTCGCTTTCTCGTACGTTCTCTGGACCTCCGGCGTGGTCAGAAGCGTGATGAAACATTTAACACACGTATATGACAACTGCGGCCCCAGAAAATGATAACCAAACGTATGCGAGATTCCGTATTCGTGGACATCAGTGATTAGTAAACAGTACATACCGATACGTACAGGAGATCGATACATCTTATACGTCTACTAAAAAGAAAAATTGTCCCACTGTGCACTAAAAGAACAGAAATTGAAAGGTCGGAGAACTTTTAGTCTACTTACGTATCTAAAAACAGAAAGGAGGTCGTGAGGCAGTTACGGCTATTTTTTTTATTTTTTTATTCCTGTCTAAAGTGGTAAAAAAAAATGTAAACAAGAGCTAAACGGAAGTAAAGCCTTGTGTAGGTTCCTTTCCGGGTCGACCAGCAACATACAGCACAGCAAACTACTACTCCTTCCTTCTTCCTAACCTGCCTAGGCGCCAGGAATCTAGCTCAAGTGAACATGGTATAGTACTACTGCTACACTTTACTCTCACGTTATATGTATACGTATATTATGTGAGAAAACTGTCGTGATTTAGGAATAACTCTTGTTATCTAGGACTTTCTTTTATTATTAAGCAAAAACACACTTCTTGAACCCCACTAAAGCAATATAACCTTCGAAGCTTTGAATGAGTGTATGTATGTAGGTACGTTCGTATGTATGTGAAGGAACGGAACACTTCTGCTGCACATAAAACATTCACTAGAACGTCCTTGCAAAAAAATTAAAAAATAAAGGCAGAATAATCCAAATAAACCAATGAATGAGTAAAATAATCAAAGATAACCCAAACCTTACAGGACTCCTCGGCATTGCTGGGCTAGGCGACTCCAGCCAGACGACGGCACACACAAGTATTCAGACTCTGATGCTGACGACCTACGAAGGGAAGGAGGCGGAATACATAGACATGAAGGCCTACAATATCGATTACTGCCTCCACCCTCCCAACACCACCCCCTCTACGCCCCTTCGCTACTACATAGACGGGGAGTTAGTCTTCGAGTGCAACACCAACGAGACTGCTGAGTGCAAAGGTGAGAGTACAACCAGATTGGAAGGTAGTTGTGGCAGTCAATGGATACGGTGGGGCTCTAAGAACCTGTCGCTGGTCCAGAACAACACTACAACCTCTAATACCATGTACCAAGTTCACAGAAAGTGTTTTTACCGTAAATAATACCATTTTTTGTCCAAAGTATTTTCTTTGCGTTCCCCTCACTGTCAAAAGTTGATAACTGTACAGAAGCGATATTTTATCAGTAAGCTTATCTATATGTTGCCATCGTTCAATATACGCTCAATTAAAGTAGTTCAGTGAGAAATTGTAGGTAAGAGGTGAACCCTGACTGCAACACTATATTAAGATCTGTTAGGCGTAGTGAAAAGATGCACCATGCACTCTGCAGCACCCTCGTGGCAATAGAGGTATTAGCTGGAGAGAAGCACCTGCCAGATGGCGCCAATATTTATACTTTCGTTATGCTGTCATGGAGAATGGAGTATTTTAGCAATAATTCAAACATTATTTTTAGAAGAAAACTATATATTCCAGTAGGCTTTCTTCAGGGGACTAACTTTCTAATTTTGTATGACTAATAGTATAGCAGTAAATGAGTCTTCTTAAAAGGAGCTGAGCACCAAGGCCACGCACGCACAGCTCAGTGTTAGGCCCTATCAGGGAACTCGACTTGGCGTATCCCCAATCTTTACCTTTCTAACAACAGTAAGGTCATGTATATCACAGCAAAGACGCCTCGATCTGTCCATAGAAGAACTAAAACAAAAAACTCTGCTATCCACTTATTACTTCTATCTATTTCTATTGCGTGCTTGTTGACAAACACCATACTACTACTACTACTACAACCACTACTACTATTACTACTACTACTACCGCTACTACTATTACTACTACCAATAATAATAATAATAATAATAATAATAATAATAATAATAATAATAATAACAATGATGATAATAATAATAATAATTATGATAATAATAATAATAATCATAATAATAATAAAAATGAATGCTTCTCCTTGTGCAGCTTATGGCTTACTGAAGGGTAACGTAAAACACCCCAAATCGAAGAACAAGACCTGCCCCTTCCTGCAGTTCTTCAAGGTGCCCCTAAACCTCCTTAACCGCCACTACATTTGCTGCACACCCAACGACACCTTCTACCGCTACTTGCAGACAGGTACAGGTGTGTGTGTGTGTGTGTGTGTGTGTGTGTAAAATTCGCGACAGCCTAATCACGAGTTGGACTCGTAGCCACCAGCAAATACTCTCCCGACAAGAGCAAGCTCATTATAGTCACTCTCTGGGTACTACCGGGACCTCATACACCACACACCCCTTGGCATGGAGGTATTAATACCTCCATGCCCCTTGGTGTCCCCCTTGCTCAATGGGGGGACAGTGACCACTCTTTGTCAGTGAAAAATTTCCGGTCTGAGCAGAGCTCAAAACTCCACCTGTCAGACCGTAAAGCCTGGAAACGCAGAGCTTTTACCCACTGAGTTACAGAGCGTTTTGTGTGTGTGTCTCTCTCTCTCTCCACAACCCTAACCAGTAATTCCTTCTCCCCAGACAAGAGCCCTGCCCCCTCCCTTCCAAAAGAGTTCCAGCAGCTCTGTGGCCACCAGAAAGAGAACAAAACAGAGGGTGAGTGACTCAGTCCAAGCATTAACATTTTGTAACATTGTAAGTGATCAACTGTCATGTGAAGGACACTCAAATGCTACAGGTGTTTAATTCTTTCATACACAGAGAACCAGGAGGGCAAATCAGCCAGTCAGTCAGCCAATGAATTACTTACTCAGTCAACCAGTCAGTAATACAACATATTAATTAACCCATCAAATCCTAATCCACTGTCCTCCCCCAGCTGTCCATGATGGAGCAAGTACAGAAGAAGAGAACAAAACAACAATAATTACAATCGGCTCAGTGCTGGTGGTGGTGGTGGTGGCGGTAGTGGTGGTGGTGGTAGTGGTGGTGGCTCTTAAAAGGAGAGTTTGTACATCAAGAGGTAAGGAAAAATCTTGAATTATCACATTATTTTACTTTTAAATTAAGTTACCATAGAAACTATTTGTATTGACCATAATCTTCAGCAGAGTATATAAAAATGCCAACCTTACATTAGCACAGCCAAACATGTCATAAACTGGATCCTCATGTAGTAAATTCTCATAGCTCTGCCTTTCACAGCAGGAAAGCTCTTATTACTTAGTATTTCTGAAGTGCCATAACTCTCTAAAGCCCCTGACTGATCAGCAGTGCATCTCTGGGAGCCTCTGGCCCGTCAAGAGATGTACTAGAAGCTCTATATATGATGTCCATTCATCACTGTACAAAGAAGTAAAATCAGTCCAGCTGACTTTCTTCTGCTTGTGGCAAAGTTTTTCCCTTTTTTGTGTGTGCATGTTTTGTCTGAATCTGCTATGATTTTGCAAATTAAATGTAGTGGCTAAAGAGAAATTTCAGCAATCAAAAACATATTTGGCCAAAACACACATCTTAACAAACCTCATGAATTTGCTTTGACACTACTTTAAATTAATAAGTATATAAACATTCAAATATTATTTCTTGGTCATGAAAACATTTTATAGTAACACCATTACATTTTTTGCAAGAGGATGTTTGTAATAAAAAACCCAAAGTTCCATGAGATCAACTCCAGAGGCACCCAGATTTTGGAATGTGTTAAAGATGAATTTCCAATTACAGATCTCTTAACAGTCAGTGCCAGACAGTCTAGGCAGAAATGAAAGATCGTTCATGAGGGGTTTTCCATCACTTTTTTCTAGGTATGACAAAACATCCAGAACCAAACAATAACCTGCATGCTGTGGAAGAGGGAATGACTCCTACAGGAGAAGCAACTCAAAACGGAAGAGCAAATCAACAGCTTGAAGACCAAGAAAATGAACCCCTGTCTTCAGACCTGAACTGCTGATCTTTCACCAGTCCTATGCATTAGACTACAATACAGGTGTGAGGCGAGGGCTGAGTGGTCAGCGTGTGGGTGTGGCATCCAGGAGGACGCATATTCACGTCCCGCCCACTTCTACAAACAGGCTGGCAATTACTCAATCATTGCTGAGTGGCCTAAGACCACTCACATACTGTCCTGAAGACAACCTACCAACCCAGACTGTAGATTAATTCTCTCTAAAAGAGGATCAAAGATGAGCTAAAAAAAAGCAACCCATTGAAGAAAGGAAGACACAACACAGAAAATTATACAGTAATACCTTGGTTTACAAGTGCCTTAGTTTACAAGAGCATTGATTTATGAGAAAAAAAAAATGCTTTGGTTTACAAGCGGTGACTTGGTGTATGAGTATCCTGTTTGTACAAGTCGAAGACGCGAGCGTGGGTTCCTTTTGTTCTTTGGGAATGGGGTTTCAAGCTGGTGTCACACTGGACCTTTTTCCTCCAACCGTGCTGGCGGTAGGCACAACCGGCAACTTTAACTTTTCTGGGGGTGCGTCACACACGACCAAGGTCAGTTGCCTGTATCCACAACATAAATAAACCAGTTGCAATGTATCCACATGGCACCATTTGCAAAAGTAAGGGCTGGTGTTGCTCGTGCTGCTGCTACTCATATATGGACATGTTGCTACAGTTAAATGGAAGGAAAAAGCAGTTGTGGGTACGATCATGGCTACAAAGATGGCAGGACAGGAGTGTTTACCCAAACTAATAACTCACTCCCAGTTGGGTGTGCAGGCAACCACGGTTGCTCCTAGCTCCAACAGTTGGAGGAAAACATCCAGTATGACACCGCCTTCAGTCTGCGTTCACACTCGCAGGGGTAGCACCCGTACGCTTGGGTCTGCTGACGTTTGTGCTCTAGTGTGCGATATTTGTGTTTTCAGCACTATATTATTTACTACATTATTTATATATTATAATATATTATTTATATTTATATCTTTATACTACATTTTTTATATTATTTATATCTATATTCTTATACTATATAATTTATATTACCTATCATAGCTATTTGTCAGTAAAATTACTTTTATTCTGTACAAAATAACATGTAAAATGATTTTTGTTAATATTTTGGGGGGATATAGGATGCATTAACCCTCTCGCGCACAGTAAGTTTCCAGTAAGTTTCTCTTCCACTCACCATGCATCTCTCAGGCCTGACCAGCCTTTTTTTTCTGCCGCGAAACTCTATATTCCAGTAAGTATTTTACCATTACAGATATATCGTACCCCAATAAATTTGGTATCAATGGCTTCATAAAAACTTATACTAGAACATGCACAAATAAAAATAGAGAAAAAAATATATATAAACAATAGAAACTCGTTTCAAGTCTCCGTATAGAGTATTGTAGACAATAAATTCTAAGTACCAACTCTTCCCCACTTGCTATCTTGAAATTTTGTGGGCCAACTTTTTTAGCCGAATATATGTTTCGAAGCGGAATTTAGTGAGGATTCTTATGGTATCCTCAAAATCTTCATACGCCTATTAGTTCCTGAGTTACACCAAGAAAACTGTATTTTTTCCTCTCCCTTCAGAGTAGGCTAACAACTAAAAATCACTCCACGCTCCTCATTTGCGCTCCTTAGAAAGGTTGCCATATGTTACCATTAAAAAACTTATCCCAACAAATGACATTCCAAATATGACGCACTTCCACCGAAAACTTAATTTTTAATCAACTTTTTAACTTTGATGACGCGAAACGCGTCATCGTGCGCGAGAGGGTTAATGGGATTCACATCAATTTAAATGAGAAAATTTGTTTCAGTTTGCAAGGCTTTTGGTTTATGAGGTTTATGGTTTGTGAGGAACATTCCAGAGCTAATTTAACTTGTGAACCGAGGTATGACTGTACCAGCATCCTGGGAGTAAATCAGAAGCAAGGACAGATAAAACTATGCATAGGTAAAGAACAAGAGGAGCCACCCACAACGCTGTCAGACAGGAAGTGCATCACAGAGCCACACGAGCAATGGGTGGCTGGCATTCCCACATCCCAGGACAGCCATCATTCAGGTGGTTGGGCACTCCTTCCTTCACAATAGGAAAGGAATGATGGCACACCGGTGCTTTGGGTAGTCCTTAAAAGTGTCTTGGTACCAGTTGTGGTTCATCACTGCCACCTGCACCTGATGGGTAAACCTCTGTGAGCCTCCCACCGTGACAGCATCCACAAATTACTTACTACCCAGCACCTTAACAGCCACAAGCCAGGGAGCACATGCTTCACCTTGTACACTGTTCCTTCAGTACACTTCCCATAAGGAGGTGGAAGAGCCACTTGTTCACAAAATAAAGATAAAAGAATATTCATCAAGCTTTAATTAGTAATAAGGAATGACTTTCTTCCTGTCAGTTCTGTCTTATTTTTCTTCTTCATGCAAGATAAGAGCTCTGTACTCAAGCCAGTTGTTAATTTTATCGTGTTCATTTATTATTATTACTATTATTACTACTGCTATTATTACTACTACTACTACTACTACTACTACTACTACTACTACTACTACCACTACTGTTATTAGTACTAATACTACTACTGACATTATTACTGCTATCTATGCTATGGATGTATCGGATAACATAAATCTAAAAACCTACTTTGTGTTTTTTTCACTTGAAATAAAATGAACATGTGCTGCTGCTGGGCTCAACATTACCTCTGCAAGCACAGAAAAATCCTTTGGCTGCAATTCTAAATTTCAACTTGCAAATGATTGATTTAATTCTCTATCTGAGTCAAACATGTTAATCTTTTCCCTCTGATCATGCTTTTTTTTCATTTCTTGATGGTCAACCTCCCTACCTAGTAAATCTTAGTGACATGATACCAGTGATGATGATGCTAATGGTGACTTTAATACTGATACGAGTCAAATAAACACGTGATGAAGACTCAATTATCATAAAACAATAACTTAACTAGTTAAGTCTACAAAGCATTCTGACTGGGTGCACATGCTACTTATCCAGGTTATTCTTAGCATTGTGCTCATCTCTTTTACTTTTGTTCTCAAGACACTTTCCTGTTTAGTATCAGAATTGCAAAGTGAGCAAAGCAAAGCAAATTATTCAAAAACTCTTGTTGAGGGGACATTGCGAAAATAAAGCCAAAATAATAGTAATAATAATAATACATAAGTGTCCCCATCAACAAGTGGAAAACAAGTGGTCAAACTCTGTCAGGTTCACAAGCTTCATTGATCCCCACATATGCTTGATGAATTACTGTACTTTTCATATTGGCAGATTGATAAGCTGTGTAGGCAGCAGCATAATTGTGTTTTATCCTAAAAATGAGTGAATAGTGGTAGCCAGCTAAAGTCACAATGTACTGAAACTTTCAAATCTCAATCCAGCACAAGCTCTGCCTCTCCATCAAGAAGACCAAGTGTGTTACCTATGAATGATAAGAATAATAATATGATAAATTAAACAGGATATTTCCGAGGGTATTAAAGGAATTGGGTGATGTACTCAGTGACCCACTAACCGACATCTTTAAGATGTCGGTAAATACTGGCTATGTGCCGAGCCTATGGAAAGTAGCTAATGTGACGCCGATTTTCAAAAAGGGGGACAGGTCAGTTGCTTCAAACTATCGCCCAATTAGCTTAACACTGGTTATAGGCAAGATGCTGGAGTCCATAATAGCCAGGAACATTCGAGAGCATCTAGAGAAACATATCTTAATTCACGACTCGCAGCATGGGTTCATGAAAGGTAGGTCATGCCTCATCAATCTCTTGTCCTTCTACAATAAAGTATTTGAGGCGGTAGACAGAGATGAAAATTATGATGTAATCTATCTTGATTTTAGTAAAGCGTTTGACAAAGTTCCTCACCAACGACTGTTGCTTAAATTACAGGCTCACGGAGTAGAGGGTAAAGTTTTGAACTGGGTCAAGGCATGGCTTAGCAATAAGAAGCAAAAAGTGCAAATCAATGGTAAAAGATCTGACTGGGGATGTGTTACGAGTGGGGTCCCACAGGGTTCGGTATTAGCTCCACTTTTGTTTATTATTTATATCAATGACTTAGATACAGGAATTAGTAGTGATGTCAGTAAGTTTGCAGATGATATCAAGATCGGTAGAGTAATTGAGTAGGATCGGGACGCTAGTATTCTCCAGGGTGAACTAAACAGATTGTATGACTGGGCGGATAAATGGCAGATGGAGTTCAAATAAGTGGGAAGTGCAGTATTCTGAATGTAGGTAGGAACAACCCCTCTCATAACTATTGCTTAAATGACATTCTCATAAGCAGGTCTGGGTGCGAGAGGGATTTAGGGGTCTTAGTGAGCTCTGATCTCCGTCCAAGGGCACAATGCATTCAAGCTAGAAATTGAGCAAATAGCGCACTGGGATTTATTTCAAGGAGCGTAAGCAACAGAAGCGCCGAAGTCTTCCTCAAACTATATTTAGCATTAGTTAGACCTCATCTTGACTATGCGGTTCAGTTCTGGTCACCTTACTATAGAATGGATATCAAAATGTTAGAATCAGTGCAGAGGAGGATGACTAAGATGATTCAGGGGTTGAGAAACTTGCCATACGAGGAAAGACTCAAACAGTTAAACTTGCATTCTCTAGATAGGCGAAGGGTGCGTGGAGACATGATCGAGGTTTATAAACGGATGAAGGGCTTTAATAAGGGAGACATTCATAAGATTTTGCTGGTAAGAGAACCGGGTAGGACACGAAGTAATGGGTTTAAACTGGATAAATTCAGATTCAACAGGGACATGGGCAAAAATTGGTTTACAAACAGGGTGGTGGATGAGTGGAATAGGCTTAGTAGTCATGTGGTGAGTGCCAATACAATTGTCACATTCAAAAATAGATTAGATAAATTCATGGACAGTGATATTAGGTGGGGTTAGATACACCGGAGCTACACGGGAGCTTAGGTTCAGAGGAGCTGCCTCATACAGGCCTGCCGGCCTCTTGCAGACTCCTATGTTCTTATGCTCTTATGTTCTTGTAAAAAAAATACAATGTACGTTACAAGAGAAAACTAAAAAAAAGAGAAAGCATGGTGTCACAGCTAAGCAGATAACCTGTACACTAGGGTGCTTCCATCGTCCTAGGGTGAAAAAAAAAACGTGCCATTTTATTCCTCCAGGGTGTAAAATTGTTCATTATTGTGAGGAAACCGCATGCCTGAAATTTTTTTCTTGTCAGATTAAATTTAGAGGTGGGGCAGCGACCTTGAATGTTCTGTTTATCATGTCCTCTCATGATATGACGATTATGGTCATTACAACCTGTTTTTTTTCATTCCCGCATTCCTCGAAGATGCCAAAAACTAGATCTTCCTCCCTTGTGTGGCTTGTAGGACCAGTGAGCAGCACTTTACTGTCAACGAAGTTGCCCAGTGGCCTCGAAGTATTGTCCGTGTTCTTCCATCACCACATGGAAGAGAAGCAGACCGTTGGGGACAGTGCCAGGGCCACCGCGGATGAACTATTGGAGATTTGGAGTCGAGCCCATGTCCCCTCGCGAGCCAGAAATCACGTTGTGGAACGGGTCACCATGGATCACGTGGAATGGAAGGGCTTGTTAAAGAGTCGGTCTCGGGCCTCAGCAGTCCCACAGCAACAAGCCTTTGCGGAAAGGGCGAAGGAGCTCTTTGATATTGCGCATCAAGATGCTCCGAGCATGATCAAGATTGAAGAGGACAAGTCCTTCCTTCAGGCTGAGCAGGAGAAAGGGAGGCGGGGAAGAATGGCGGGAGTAGATTTGGCTCTTGCATGGAAAGAAGAGCGACAGATGATGAAGGCCGTGGCCGAAGCAGAGCGACAGGCTCGAGAGAAGGCATCCTTGGCTCAAGCCTTCACAACCGTGGAACTGGAATCGTCTTCGTCCTCAAGCAGTCAAGCTTCCAAAGCTGAAGGATCTGGATCTGATCTCAACCCCGACGTAGACGTTCGTTCTCCAAAGCGACAACGAGGTGCCCAAGGCGTAGTCCGAGTCGTCACTCCAGAGGTTGCCGTTGCCTTGGACCGCACAAACGTCAGCGACAGGAAGGCTACTCACATCTTCTCAGCCATGGTATCCTCGAGCCACCTCAGCGAGAACGTTGGCAAATTCATCATCAGCCCCAGTGGAATCAGACGCACTCGTATCAAGCGCAGGGAAGCTCTGGCTACGGAACTTAAAGATACCTTCTGACCACAAGTGCCCTTGATCCTACACTGGGACGGGAAAATCATGGAGGACTGCTCTCTTCCTGGCCAAGAGACCGTAGATCATCTCCCTGTGTTGGTTTCTGGCCAAGATGTTGTCAAGCTTCTTGCCGTGCCCAAGTTGCACGCTGGTACGGCGGTTGTGATGACTACGTCGATCTTGCAGACTCTGGACGAATGGGGACTGAAGGATCGAATAAGTGGGCTCTGCTTTGACACAACAGCATCAAATACCGGTTTGAAAGGCGGAGTCTGTGTCCTTATCAAGCGGGAACTGGAGTGAGACCTCCTCAACCTCGCCTGTAGGCACCATGTTGCTGAGATCATCCTGGAGAAAGTCTTTGGCCTTCATGACACGTCCAAGTCTCCAAACATTGAGCTCTTCCATCATTTCAAGGAATATTGGCCTCGTGTCGATCAAACATCGTTCCGTACTGCCATGGACGACGAGGAAATGAGATCCCGGGTCGCAGAATGGAGGGAGGAAGTAATCATGTTTGCTACTGACCAACTTCACCAGCATCACCCAAGAGATGACTACCGGGAATTGTTGGAACTCACCATCATCTTTCTTGGTGGACAGCCTCCAAAGGGAGTTCGCTTCCGTTACCCTGGCGCTATCCATTGTGCATGTTGGATGAGTCGAGCCATCTACACCTTGAAGATGGTCATCTTTTGCGAGCAGTATCCGATGGATTAACCTCCGGGTCCATCTCGACACCAGACACGGAGTGAGACCACCTGGAATCATTTGGAAGAAGTCGCCATTTTCATCATTCAGGTGTACGCAAAGTACTGGTTCAAGGCTCCTTCTTCCATGTCAGCCCCTAGGAACGACCCCCATTTGCTCAAAGTGCTGGAGGATATCCCAAGCAAGGAGATATCCACAGCAGCCACAACCGTCTTCAGTGGGCATCTGTGGTATTTGTCGGAGGCACTAGTGGGATTTGCCTTTTTCGACGATCAAGTGACACTCGAAGTGAAGAGGAAGATGATGAAAAACCTGAAAGACAAGCCGGGATCCAAGGACGCTCCAAAGCGGATTCATACAGTCAACAGACCTCAGAACATGGACCTCAGTGACTTCGTGACAACTTCCATGAAGAGGTTTTTCAACATTCTCCACGTCAAAGATTTTCTTCAGAAGGACCCTCTTGAGTGGGCTGCTGACGAAAAATATCAACACTCTCTCGACCTGGTGAAGTCCGTTAGGGTCGTCAAATATCTGGCCGAGCGTGGGGTGGCCTTGATGACGGAGTTCAATGCCTCGCTCATCAAGTCAGAGGAACAAAAGCAATTCCTCCTCCAAGTGGTCGAGGTTTGCTGCAAAAAATACAGTGCCCCGACCAAAGCAGCAGCCTTGAACAACTGAAGAATTCTTCCCTCACTACCTACAGTGCTTACACTTATTTATTGAACCTCGTTTTGATGAATTCAGTTTTTATAGACTCAAATATATTCAGTTTCCGTAATTTTGCAAGGAGAGAAGCAGAAAATTCAAGAGAATACCGAGCATTAAAATTTCAGATGCAGTGCGCCACCTCTAAATATTAAAGTATTTCAAAAGTATTTTTCGTGGAATCATTTCACGCCAATACGCAACTAATAAAACCCTGGAGGAGAGCGAAATCAAACACTGAGTTCTTAGAAGCACCCTACTGCACACCCAATAAGTCACCAACAACAGAGGCAGCCCAAAGCCTGGTTGTGCAGTGTTAAAGCACAGGAAGGAGACACAAGCCACAAGGGGCATGGACACAGTAAATAAAGTGATGTTCTTGGTATGCATACATGGGTACAAGCAAGTCATTTCCCTCATAACATGCAAAAAATATCAATGCCATGAAGAAACAGTAATGAAAATATATTGGTACTTAATAAAAATGTTAAAAAAAATATATATATATATATATATATATATATATATATATATATATATATATATATATATATATATATATATATATATATATATATATATATATATATCAATAACAGCAAAAGATCACAGTAATGATGTAACAGCAATGGCAACAACAAAGGAAACAAATCAATGCATTAATACATGTAAATTAGTAACAGAGAGGATAACAAACCAACATATAGTATATAAATATGAACAAGAAAACTAATGATGCCAAACAATAACAAAGGACAAATTATGATCAAGATTTTAAAGGGAAAAGAAAACCTTCCAAGAACAGGAGATAAAACAAACACCAGGTCTCAGTAGCTCTGGCTGAAGGTAACAATGACTCACCTGGTTGGAGAGGACCCAGAGAGTCACCCAGAGCCAGTCAGTGAGGGGACCAAGGACGACGAGCACCCCCGCATAGATCACCACCTCAGCCAACATGTGAGGGCACGACACCACCTCAAACAGCCCTCCCTCAGGCATCAGGTACTTTTCCTGCATCTGCTCACCTGTCATGGAAGGGATAGGCTTTGTTCTCAGGTTGTCTGCACCACTGGAGACGATATTATGTGTGATGAATTGGCTATGAACTAAGATGATAAACACTATGTCTATCAAAACCATCTTTTGGTGGTATAGATGAGTCAAGTGTGCATGTACTGCATGGCCACTCAACTATTGTTAGCAAAAGTCCAGTTAGACAAGTCAAATGTATGCAGAGGTCTGGATAAATATTGTAGCTGGACCCCAGGCTCAAGGAGTCAAAAAATGTAATTGAATAACGTGAAGGTCCTGGCGATGGATTCTTTCAAGTCTATTTCCTGGACTGACTGTAGGCCCTATAGTCAGTCCAGGAAATACACTTGCAAGAATCCATCACCAGGACCTTCATGTTATTTAATTACATTTTTCTACTCCTAGAGCTTGAGGTCCAGCTACACCACTCAGGAGGTCCGGATTTGGACCGCGGGCCACCAGTTGAGTAGCTCTGATGTACTGCATCATAAAAAAATACTAATATATCCTTCATGACTGATTTCCTTTCCCAGTTCAGTTCCCTCATCCATCCATTGAGCATTACCTCTGTTCTTCCTCAGCCCTGCCAGTAGACAGAGACTCTGGTGCTGCACCACAAACCCAAACAGAAACATCAGACTGCCAACAACATGTTGCACCTCAATTCTAGTAAACACAACTGGTGACTCTGGAAGGACAAAAAGGGCTCTATATAACATATGCAGACTTGCATGGGTTTTCAAACATTGAATTCTAGGAGTCACTAAGAAATACAATGTGGCTAGAATCAGTCACATTTACCAGCAAAGGATGATCACAATAAAATGAAAGACCATTTAAGCCTTTGAAAGCATTGTTCTCCAAAGCCCTCCACAAGACAACACAGCATGTTGATCAGAGAAGCCACTTGCCTCTGGTGGTGAAGCCTGGTGCCTGGGAGATGAGGAGTGCCACTGCCCCGAGGTAGTGGGTGTGGCCAACAATGTAGTGCAGGATGTTCATGTGGCCCGAGCTGAAGATACTCACGCATAGGTTCTCATACAGTCGGCGATATATCTGGAGCGCCAGCAGGCACAGTGCAAGAGTGGCACTGGTCGCACTCACTGTCAAATGAAATAATCTTGAGGTGACTGCTCTGCTATAAAAAATATGATTCTCAAGTATATACATATAATAAAGATATCTTGATTTAATTCTCAAGAGATGTGTGTCCCTTATCATCATCAAATATTGTTTGAAGCATAAACAAAACATGTGTCTAGCTGTGATGAAACAGTACATTCCATCCCTTCCAATAATACAATGAACACAGACTCACATAACCCGTACATTTTTCATACGAGTCATTTCAGACAACCTTCTCCTCGCTAAAAGACTTGATGAGGTGTACAGAACAAGGAATCATCTTCACCCAGCCCTTCACCTGCATGTGTCCTGTGTGGTGAGGTGAGCAAATCAAGGATGGAGGCAGCCCACCCTGGGAGGCTGGCACCCAGCACACACACATGCCACACTAGAGTGAGTGCCACTGTCACCACTATTGATGCCAAAATGTAGAAATGGAGGAACCATCTGATATATAAAAAAAAATGTATACAGTGGCTACTCTTCCAAAAGAATAGTTTGATTATGCACTGAAATAATTAATCAACAGCTTTAATTATATCAGTTATCATAAGTTATGTTTTTCTTTGTGCAAACACTACATTCATGATGAAGTAAATGGGTATTGTAAGGGATTAGTTAGGAAGAGGTTATCATATTAGTATTACAGCAGTTAAAAATCAGTATTGTCAAAACTTACCCGGCTACAGAGGAGCGCTTTTTGTCCATCACCTCTGTCCTTCAGGGGTTAACATAACGCATAATAACCTATTGCTGTGCAGGACAGTAGCCTACCGCCACTGACATTGTAACCTATCAGCACTTAGTATACTAGAGGGATGTGTGCAATATCCACAGAGCTCTTGATTAGTGAACAGCCACCCCATAATGAGTGAGCTGTTTTCACCATGTAACCTGACCCAGCCAAATGACAGTCAATGACCCACTATTGACCCAAACTCCCTTCTTCACCAGCAGCTTCCCGAGTGACTCACCTGCGCGGCACCTCCAGCAGGGCCAGCAGTCTGCTCACCTGGCTGTCACTGGCCATCTTGCCAAACACGAAGGCCTGAAGCAGGAGCGGTGGTACGGTCACCACCCCACTCAGGAAGTTGATGATAGATCCACTCAGGCTGATCGCCACAATGTAGACTGAGAACATGATCTTACAGAGGTTCCACTGGTACAACAGACCAAGGATGGAGTGCATCACTGACAGCAGAGGCATGGTGCTGCCGCTTCTTCTTCTTTTTCTTTTATTACTGGAATGTTTTAGGGGCTGGTTAGGTCATGGGGCCACGGCCTCAAGTGCCCCGGCAGTGCTAATTGCTAATAAATGTTGTTGGTTTGTTGTTCTGCCACCAGGGTAAGGACTAGATCCTGTCAAGTTGACCTGACTTCTGCAGGAAGGTCTTTGTACACTTGAGGGCTTGGAAGGCAGTGTTGGGGCGGAGGGTGTCGCTGCCCAGCAGGTCCTCTAGAGTTGGCCTGTGAAAGTGGAGCCTGGTTAGGGATGCTTTGAGGTTGGTGTGCAAGGAGTGGAATCTTAAGCAATAAAGCAGGAAGTGTTCTAGTGTGTCAGATTGTGTGGGGAACCATGGGCAGTGTGGGTTTTGGACCACCGTAAACCGGGGTGACTTCGGACAGTTTTCAAGTTTTTTTTTTGCTTATGAAATTTTTGTTTCTAGGCCTAGGATCTATGCTAAGTGTGCATTTACTCTGTATTGTTAAGGGCTATCATTACATGGTACAATATTTTCACGAAACTTAATAGTTTTTGTGCTAAGTGAAAAAATATGTGTCCGAAGTCACCCCATGTCTGGGGGGACTTCGGACACCCTTGAGGGGACTTCGGACAGTAGCTATATTTCATTGGGTTTATGTATCTGAGCCTGTTCGCACATTCCGGGGGTTACTTCAGACACTGCTGAACCGGGAAAAAAATTGGCAAAAATCTTGGGAAAGAAGTTCCCACATTTCAGGTCAGTAGTAGCAGGGAAGTAAAAAATGGTCAACAATTTTGAAAAAAAATGTTATTACAAAAAAACTATAAGATGTAGAGCACAGTTTTTTTTTAAGCTTAATGATTACATAATCACCACAAGAAATTTTTATAATTGTAGGGCAACATTCAAGTGTGTTAGGGCTCTTTGAAGTGCACACTATTTTACATCTCATTTATCAGATTTTATCATGATGCATTTCACTAGAAATTTGTTCTTGTATATGTTATTTTGTAGCTAAGTACTTCTATTTCATATTTTCATGATATGCAGAATACTGAACATCAATGGACTGGCACCCCACGACCGCTGTTACGGACCCAAAAGTTAACGAGTTCATCTCTGGACGGGCTCCGCGCGGGGCCCGAGCTCCGTTCATGACATCACTGACGGTCGATGAATCTGTGAAAACGGAAAAGTGGGAACCCCGCCTTAGTCACCCCACAATATGTAGTTATATTTAAGTGTCCGAAGTCACCCCATTTTGAGCCATTTTTCGACATGCCTCCATTCAAGTGACATTTACAGGTGTGTAGGATATGTTAAGCACCCCTGATTCATTCTAACTGTTCTAGTTAAGCATGTTTGTGATTGTTTTCTCTAGTTTTGATGTTGTGTGTAATACAGATCGTTCCTGCCAGAAGAAATTTTCCAAGGGGGGTAAATTTTACGAAATCTCAAAAACACATATTATGCTTGTTTTCAAAACAGAAATGTGTCTCAAGAAAACAACATTCTTATTCAAAAATTATAAGGCAAAAGACAAATTCTGACACTAAAATCATCTAGCTTGTGGCAACTGGCAACGAGTTATCAACATGTCAACTTTTTATCCACTTTTTGTCCGAAGTCACCTGGGTTGACGGCATGTGTCACTCTGGTGGTCCAGTGCCTGTTGGAGGTCTGTCTTAGGTGAGTCAGTATGACACTGTGGTCTGGTGGCCACTCTATAGGCTAGGGATTTGAGTGTGCCAGATTGGCCACTTGGTCCACCACGTTGTTGCCCACAATGCTGCCATGTGAGGGTACCCACTGAAGGTGGGCCCATCTGCTGTGCCAGGAGTAAATGTATGGTGAAGCACGGTGTGTAGTGTGTATGAGGTCTGTGAGTGGAGAGGAGTTGGAGTGGAGTGAGGAAGTCTGTAAAGAGGGAGACTGGTTGGTGTGGGGGGAGTGCCGTGGAAGTATTGAGGCATTCCTTGATGGCAAAGAGCTCTGCCCCCAGGATTGTGATGTGTGGAAGGAGTTTGCAATTGGTGGAGGTGTGTAAGGCTGGTAGGTAGATGGCTGCATTGGTGGGCAGGGAAGAAGGGATGTGTGAGCCATCTGTGAAAATGAAGGTGTCTTTGTATTTAGTGGAGAGAAGGGAGAGGAAGAGGGCCTTACCCTGGTACGGGCAACCTGCTTTGGTCCACAGTGGCTGAAGGTCACGTGAAATGAAGGATGAAAAGGGGAACCATAGAGCTTGGGGTGAGAAGTATTTCAGTGGTGAGAAAAGTGGAGGTGTGACACAGAGGGAGGTGTACATAGACAAAGAGGGCTTGGGTGATGAAAGGTGTGTGAGGATGGGTAGGCCTGATTTGGGAGTGGAGTGAGGAAAGAATGTCACTTTGTGGAAGGTGGTGACTGTCTTAATGTTGTGCCTGTGGTTTAGTGAGGGAGGGCCCACCTCTGCCTACAGAGCCAGGGTGGGAGAGGACCTGAAGGCACCGAGGGCAGTGTTCTGCATTACCTCCAGCTGGTGGAGGAGTGTTGGGGAGGCTGAGCTGAACACCTCACATTTGTACTCAATCTTGCTACAGATGTAGGCACAATAAAAGTGCAGAAGTGTGGTTCTGTTGGCTCCCCAATTAATGCACGCCTGGGCTGGGGTGGACAGGAAGTCCTGAGGCCAGTGATGTGCTGCCTCCACATGAGGTGGGAACCATCCAACACTAGACCCAGGAATCTGTGTTTTGCGGAAGGGGATGATTGTGCCTGTTTAGTGTGCTGGAGGGATGGTGGGGATGTGGAGGTGAGTGAAGCACATGAGGCATGACTCTGGTGCACAGAGGGTGAGGCTGCATCTTGTGCACCACTGGTTGATGGTGTTGAGCCCCATCTGAAGTAGAGTTTGTGCATCAAGTAGGGAAGGAGAGGAACAGGGTAGGGATAGGTCATCAGCATAGAGGAAGGTATGAGAGTCAGGAGGGGAAGGAAGGTCAGACAGGAGAATGTTAAAGAGAAGATGGCAAAGGTGTGAACTTTGGGGGAACCCCTCTACAGATAGGATAGGGTTGGGAGAAAGTGCTCCCGATAGCAACAGAGAAAGTTCTAGCTGAAAGGAGAGCGAGTGGTGAGTAGCGGTTGAGTGAGGACATGTACCACGGGTCAGTCCATGTGGACTGTTCTCGAAGTCAGGGCTGCTAAAGAGTGTTATTACATCTGTGAGGAATCCACATGCAATTTCTGGAAATGGGTTGGTTGTTCTCTGTGCTCTAGATGGAGTCATTTAAAATGTCCTTTCCTGTCAGGTATCAGGAATGAGATTATAAAGTGAATACAATGGATTTACACTCCATGTCTTCATAAGGCAACTCAGGCTACTGATCTTGTGGCAAAATTGGATGAGTTTAAAGAAAAAATATCTAAGGAAATAACAGTCGTGAAGGATGAAGTTGAATCATGGAATGATGAAGTCAAGGTGGAGTTGAGTGAGGTGGCTGGCGCACTTCGCGCTGACCAAGTGGATTCCACAAGAGGCAGTTTGGCTGACGTAGTGAAGTGGGGAAGGAAAGTCAAGAAGAATCTCCTTGTTGTGAAGGCCTCTGATCAAGCTAGAAAGGCAACTGATAAGAAGAATTAAGTTTCCAGGCATTACAAGGCATTCAGATAACTGATTCAAGATTTTTGAATGGGAGTAACATTGTTATGAATTTTGATACGTAATGAGAACACAAGGAATGAAGCAGCTCAAAAATAGGAGACTGTAGAGCAAGTTTGCACTAAAACTGTGGGAAAATTAAGGCCAAAGATCATGATTTGTAATGTGCCTAAGGAGGAATCCCGGTGTCACAGACCAGAAGTTACAATGAGGATCTGCGCATGCGTGGGCGACTCCAGGGCAAGGTAAAAAAACACGGGCTAGCCTTGGCGGACCAGCTGAAGTTCCTCGTAAAAGAAAAAAAACTGAAATAATACAAGATGGAGCATGAAGGAAAATTGCACCACTTCATAAAACACATGGAGATGAAGTACTTTCTTCTTAATGACTGCCATCTCCCTGGCTGCTCTGCACATGATAAAATAGCAGTAATTAAAGCAACGAGGGACAATCAATACAAAGTTGATGGTAAGCATTTATTTTCAACTCATTCGACACTCATATTTGATCGTGTGAATCTAATTAAGCTAGAAATCATCTAGTCCAAAAGTTCCCTGCGTTTGTTTGCTTCGCCCGTGCATGCGCAGATCCTCGTTTGTAACTTCTGGCCTGGTGTAACTTCCGGGCCGTGACACTGGGATAAGATAACCGAGACTGTGCTAAATGGAAATGAGTTCTTACACTGATCCAAGGAGCTGAGAAGAAAATTGAAGTGATTTTTAGCAAACCTGCTGTGGGTGGCACAATGCATTATACAGTCGTCCCTCAAATAGTACGAGGGTTAGGGACTCAGGACCCCCGTACTATTCAAAAATCCATATAAAATTAGTGCCCCCCCTAGAAACACTCCTGCTGGGCTGCGTTTCAGAGAGGGAATCGGGACTCTCGGAACGTTCCGAGTGCTCTCAAATGTGTGACGCGGCAGCACGAGTTGCCAACTCGGCACGTTCGCTCCACTCCCGGCTTTGAGAGATGGAACGCTTCTGTGCTGTGATGACGTCATCAGCAAATATGGCGGGCCAAACAAACACACAAGTGCTTCCGTTGCATCAGGAAGATCAGTGTACCCCATTTTGATGCGAGTGAGATGCCGTTACCATAGCAACGACGAGGCTTAGTAAAAGGACGGCCTTTATCTTTACTCTTGCAGCACTGGCAGTTATAATACTGCGGCAAGAATTTCTTTTACACTATGATAGATACAGCGAACTCTGCTTTCATTCACGTGGTATGCTCTCCCTCCGCAACGTAACTCATCCCAAAACGTAACTTCTCCTAAATCTGAATTCTTCTGCAAGGTGAACACTTTTCTCGAACGCTTTGGGGTGCTTTCAGCAGGTGTTTTGGTAGAACAGTGTTGCCACTCACGCCATGGCTATTTGGTGCAACAAGCGGGAAATTTAAAAATCCTAAAAAAATTCTTACATGACAATCCGTATAAAACCGAAACCGTACGATTGGAAACCGTACTATTTGAGGGACGACTGTATTTTGAAATGTGACCCAACTCATAGAGAGCTGATCCACATGAATCATGACAAGATAAAACTAGAATGGGGAATGTATACTGTGAAAGATAAGTATCATGCAATTATGTGTTATCATTGTCAGAGAAAAGGCAATCTTGAGGCCAACTGTACTGCCAAGAGTAATGGGGAGGCACCATGATGCTACAAATGTGCCGGAGATCATAAATTAAGGGATAGCACCACGGCTGAAAAGAAATGCTTAAATTGTGTGAGGTACAAGTAGCTTGAAATTAATAGCTCAGCAAATGACCAGTATTGTGAAGTTTTCAGACTGAAATTGAGAAAATTCATAAAATAACCAATAATGGCTATTAGTGTTTGGGACTCAAAAGATATATTGAGTCTGGTAAAATGTTCAGTTAGTTGGAATTTGTTTGATATTTGTGACACTATAAAAAAAAATTCTTGATGTTTTAGTGCAATCTGAAACCTGGTTAAGTGACTATGATAATGCAAAGATTAAAATGATACCAGTAACCTTCAGGAAAGCACTCAAGACTCACTCATTCACTAGATCCTACCACATTACAAACATGTGCATCCAGGAAAACTTTTAAGATGCTAACACCATATATATATATATATATATATATATATATAGAGAGAGAGAGAGAGAGAGAGAGAGAGAGAGAGAGAGAGAGAGAGAGAGAGAGAGAGAGAGGCGATGTCAGTAAGGTACTGAGAATTAGCCAGCAGGATAGAACATGCAGTAATGGATTTAAATTAGAAAATTATAGATTTAGGAGGGAAATAGGCAAGCATTGGTTTAGCAATAGGGTGGTGGGGGAATGGAATAGACTCAGCAATCACATAGTGAGTGCAGGGACGATAGCTTGTTTTAAGAGTAGACTGGATAGCTACATGGACGAGGATTATAAGTACTTGTGGGGGGGGAATCTGGAGCTGCCGTGTGTAGGCCATTAGGCCTCTTGCAGTCTCCCTATGTTCTTATGTGTTCTTATACTGTTGACGGCCCTGCGAAGCGCGACGCTGGCGGCGGGGCGGGGCCTGACGCGTCACCAACGGTAAAGGGTAGGAAGGAGCTCACTCTTCTTATGAACTGTTCCGCTTTGTATTTTTTAAGTTCTCCTTTTTATTTCTTTTATCTTCTGTACCATATTCAAGGTCCCACAATTGACTGTTCTTTGTATACCTTGCTGCTTTGTACTTTTTGTGTTTTCTGGCCTTTTTAACTTTCTTTTCTTCAGTCTAGCTTACTTTAGATTTGTCGCGTTTTTCTTTGGTTGAACTCTTTCCTTTAGCTTGCCCTGGGGGCAGGCCACCATGGTGCACCACGACAATACTTGTATATATATATATATATATATATATATATATATATATATATATATATATATATATATATATATATATATATATATATATATATATATATATATATATATATATATATATATATATATATATATATATATATATATATATATATATATATATATATATATATATATATATATATATATATATATATATACCTGCACTATATATATATATATATATATATATGCTTATATATATATATATATATATATATATATATATATATATATATATATATATATATATATATATATATATATATATATATATATATATATATATATATATATATATATATATATATATATATATATATATATATATATATATATATATATATATATATATATATATATATATATATATATATATATATATATATATATATATATATATATATATACGTATATATATATATATATATATATACACGTATGCATTTTTTTTTCTTATTTTACATCAGAGGAGTCAGTTCATGGGCGTAAAAAAAGATAACAAGGACACACAAAAAAAGAAAACAATAATAAAAAGAAAGCCCGCTACTCACTGCTCCTAAAAAGAGTTAGAGGAGTGGCCGAAAGAGAGGTCAATTTCGGGAGGAGAGGTGTCCTGATACCCTCCTCTTGAAAGAGTTCAGGTCGTAGGCAGGAGGAAATACAGATGAAGGAAGATTGTTCCAGAGTTTACCAGCGTGAGGGATGAAAGAGTGAAGATGCTGGTTAACTCTTGCGTAAGGGATTTGGACAGTAAAGGGATGAGCTTGAGTAGAAAGTTGTGTGTGGCGATGCCACACTTGCAGTTAGCAAGTTCAGAAGAGCAGTCAGCATGAAAATATCGATAGAAGATAGAGAAGCAACATGGCGGCGAAATTTAAGAGGTAGAAGACTATCAGTAGGAGGAGAAGAGCTGATGAGACGAAGAGCCTTAGCTGAGTGAGTGGAGCCCCCCCACACGTGAGATGCATACTTCATACGAGGGCGGACGAGGCCCCTGTAAATGGATAGCAACTGTGCCGGGGAGAAGAACTGGCCTCGAGGAACCTGATTTAGTAAGAGAAGAGATATGAAGTTTCCAGTTGAGATTTTGAGTTAAGGATACACCGTAGATGTTTAGTGCTGAAGAAAGTGATAGCTGAGTGTTTTCAAAGAATAGGGGATAGTTGTTTGGAAGATTGTGTCGAGTGGATAGGTGGAGAAACTGTGTTTTTGAGGCGTTGGAAGACACCAAGTTCTTCTTGCCCCAATCGGAAATAATAGTAAGGTCTGAGGCTAAGCGTTCTGCCGCCTCCAGCCTGGAATCATTTAGTTCCTGTTGGGTGGGTCTTTTATTAAAAGAAGCTGAGTAATGCAGAGTAGAGTCATCGGCGTAAGAATGGATAGAAGAGTTCGTTTTGGAAAGAAGATCATCAATGAACAACAGAAAGAGAATGGGAGATAGGACAGAACCCTGCGGAACATCACTATTAATAGGTTTAGGGGAAGAACAGTGACCGTCTACCACAGCAGAAATAGAACGGTCAGAGAGGAAAGTGGAGATAAAGATACAGAGAGAAGGATAGAAACCGTAGGAGGGTAGTTTGGAAAGCAAAGATTTGTGCCAGACCCTATCAAAGGCTTTTGATAAGTCCAGCGCAAGAATCAGTTAGGAAGGCAAGGAGATCACCAGTAGAACGCCCCTTACGGAACCCATACTGGCGATCAGATAGGTCAGAAGTGGAAAGGTGCTTTTGAATCTTCCGATTAAGGATTGATTCAAAAGCTTTAGGTAGACAAGAAAGCAAAGCTATAGGACGGTAGTTTGAGGGATTGGAATGGTTATCCTTCTTAGGCACAGGCTGTATGAAGGCATACTTCCAGGAAAAAAAGAAATGTTTGTAGGCATATATATATATATATATATATATATATATATATATATATATATATATATATATATATATATATATATATATATATATATATGTGTGTGTGTGTGTGTTTGTGTGTGTGTGTGTGTGTGTGTGTGTATATATATATATATATATATATATATATATATATATATATATATATATATAGAGAGAGAGAGAGAGAGAGAGAGAGAGAGAGAGAGAGAGAGAGAGAGAGAGAGAGAGAGAGAGAGAGAGAGAGAGAGAGAGAGAGAGAGAGAGAGATATATATATATATATATATATATATATAGAGAGAGAGAGAGAGAGAGAGAGAGAGAGAGAGAGAGAGAGAGAGAGAGAGAGAGAGAGAGAGAGAGAGAGAGAGAGAGAGAGAGAGAGAGAGAGAGAGAGAGAGAGAGAGAGAGAGAGAGAGAGAGAGAGAGAGAGAGAGAGATAGATAGATAGATAGATAGATAGATAGATAGATAGATAGATAGATATAAATAGATAGATAGATAGATAGATAGATAGATAGATAGATAGATAGATAGATAGATAGATAGATAGATAGATAGATAGATAGATAGATACAGATATAGATAGATAGATAGATAGATAGATAGATAGATAGATAGATAGATAGATAGATAGATAGATAGATATAGATACAGATATAGATAGATAGATAGATAGATAGATATAGATATAGATATAGATATAGATATAGATAGATAGATAGATAGATAGATAAATAGATAGATATAGATGTATATAAGTCTTTAATGTAAACATTGATAATTCACAGTGCAACAAATTTCAATTTTTTTCTTGTTCCAGACACGTGAAGTACTTATTCCTACTAAAGTTATGATGCTGATTTTATATCTTACATCTAAATTTCTCTATCACGTCCAGATTTTCTGTAACCGAAAAACCCTATTTTTCATTTTTGTTTTCTCGCCCGCTTATATTACAAAAACAGTTTAGGCTACTTTTCCGTGCGAAGCTTTATTTAGGCATAATTATATGAATAGTTATGTTACTATAGGTGTCTTTCCTCCTTTTTCCTGGCTTAAGACAGGTAATGGGGTTCCATTGGCGGAGTTACCACCCCTGCGCCCAGCCATCCACCCAAAGCACATTAGTGTTTAGTTGTTACTACAAAAGGACATTCTGATCTTAAATGAAACTTTGGTGTTTCCTTTTTGCTTGTTTGTAGGATCACGAGCTCTCCTTGTACAGTAACCAATAATAATCTCCCATCATATTTGGGCTATAATTACCTTGATATCTGTTTTCCATAGCGGCGATCTGTTGGTGGAGGCGTTCACCATACTCATCGCTTACAGCCCCAAGGTTGGCCGGGAAGAAGTCAAGATGAGAAGGTAAAAAGTGCATTTTCAAAGACATTTTGCATCCCATACGTTCATAAGATTTAAGCATGTTTTCTATGAGTTCACAGTGGTTTTCTGCTTTGTGGTTTCCAAGGAAGTTTCTCACAACTTCAACAAACGATGTCCATGCACCCAGTTCCATCTCATCTAGGTTAGATGGAAACGATGAATCATGGATGACACTGCGGATATGTGGTCCGGTGAAAACTCCCGCTTCTAGCTTAGCATCTGTCAATATTCCTTTGAATTTATCCTTTAAATATTGGATGATCCATAACCTTCACAAAATTCTTCATACGGCCTAGTTTGATGTGAAGTGTTGGAAGATATCTCTTAGGATCTATAAGTGCTGGGTGCTTCATATTATATTTACCAACAACATGCTCAGTTCTAGATGGCCAATCTTGTTTTTATAGTGGTTCTTATCAACTAGGGATAAATTTTATATATGAAAATCGTTACATATGGATGAGGAGGAGGAGGATACTAAAGGTGGAATGTTAGTTTAAGTTAGGTTTCGAAGAGCATGAGGCGAAGGTCAATTTACAAAGTGATTTTCATTTTACACAAAATCTAGACATAATTTGCATTTTACACAAAACCTAGGCGTGGTAAAACAATTTAAATTTAGATTTGAATTCAGCATACCAAAATTAGCTAAAAACAACGATTTGCTTCTCTGTAACAAAATCTTTATTGCCTAGTGTAATGTGTGATAGAAACGTTTTTTTTTTTTAGAGGAAAATTAATTTAGTAATATTTTGACCAAAATATTCATGTTGTTAACCTTGAGCTGAAAATTTATCTTAGGAAAATAAATTAAATATGCTTGATTGTCACCTTACATAAGTCAGATACGCGTCAGACGGTATTTCTGACTATTGTTATATTGTTTCAGCGATTCCTGCAGATAGCATTTTCATCTTAAAATGTTGTCTCTTGACAGAGCAGGGACCCACATAAGTATGTAGTTTGGAATTAGATCTATTTGGAATTAAATCTATTCTTCGACTTACCAAAAACTCCTTTATCCATAGCAAATGTCAACACCTTGCTTTCTCTAATTCTTCCAGAGACTTCTGGCACTTAGCCAAAAAATATCTCCTCCAATTTCACTTCTTCCTCTTTCCCGCCTTAATATCAACTAGAGTAGAAATGCAACGTTTTGGAGTCTTCTGATTTATGTAAAATCACTTATGTTTAAGGACAGACCACCAAGTCTGGACCATGGGGTCTGTGTGGTCTGATTTTCTATGTAAAATCTATGTAAAACCCAGACGGCAGCACTGCCGTCTCTTCTATCTCTATTAAGGCTGCGTTTACACCAAGCGAGTCGCGTCAAGTCGCGTCGCGTCGCGTCATGACGATTCATGACGCATCATGAATCGCCACCCCAGTTTTAACACTGATTTGTATGGGTTTTTGAAAGACACCGTTTACACCGAATGCGTCGAGTCACGTCACGCCGCGTCACGTCGCGTCGCGTCGCGTCACATATAGGACTGGACCTATTTTGACGTCAGTCACAGCGAGTCTGCCGTGGTGTCTTGAAGTATGCTGGTGGAACACCTTATCAACTTGCACGCCTGTAGTTAGTGTTGATTTTCCTAATGGAAGGTCCAGTCAACTCCACCAGCTTCTTGAAATTTTCATTTGTCATCCAAAAAAAGTTGTAGAATTTTTCTGGATAGTTTACCAGGTCTGGGAATAAATGACTGAAGCTTCCAAAATCTGGCCTCTTGGTGTTCAGATGATGCATCCAGATTCGAGCTCTATTTTTCCGTCTGCGACAACGAAGCCAGAGCAAAGCAGTTACTTCAGCAAGAGAATATGCATCCATTCTCCATGAGGTCAAATGGGTGACTGAGTACTGACTTGACTCAGGTTGACGCAGTCGGTGTAAACGGAGATGCATCAAAATTAATCGCAACAAATGACTTGACGTGACTCGATTCGACGCGACTCGCTTGGTGTAAACGCAGCCTCTTCGCTCAAACTTTCTGTAACAACTCCACTCTGGACGATTCTGGACATATTCCACTTACTCATCCCCCCTCCCCCCCCCTCCGACTCCTTTATGCTTGTTATTAAGATTCTTCCTAATGATGTTTTCTATGCCCTCTCTGGCCTCAACTCTCAGAAGGCTTATGGACCTGATGGAGTGCTTCCTATTGTCCCTAAAAACTGTGCTTCCGTGCTGACACCCTGCCTGGTCAAACTCTTTCGCCTCTGCTGGAAGTACGTCTTCGTACAGCCTGTGCCTAAGAAGGGTGACCGTTCCAATCCCTCAAACTACCGCCCTATAGCTTTACTTTCCTGTCAATCTAAAGCTTTTGAATCAATCCTTAACCGTTAGATTCAAAAGCACCTTTCCTCTTCTAACCTTCTATCTGATCGCCAGTATGGGTTCCGCAAGGGGCGTTCTACTGGCGATCTTCTTGCATTCTTAACTGATTCTTGGTCATCCTCTCTTAGCCGTTTCGGTGAAACTTTCTCAGTTGCACTAGACATATCGAAAGCCTTCGATAGAGTCTGGCACAAGTCTTTGCTTTCTAAACTGCTCTCTTTCGGATTCTATCCTTCTCTCTGTTCCTTTATCTCCAGTTTCCTTTCCGGCCGTTCTATCTCTGCTGTGATAGACGGTCACTGTTCTTCTCATAAACCTATTAACAGTGGTGTTCCACAGGGCTCTGTCCTCTCACCCACTCTCTTCCTGTTATTCATCAATTATCTTCTTTCTGTAACGGTTCGAATGTGAGTGAGCGAGAGGGTATGCAAGTCAGTAAGTAACAGAGTGAGTAAGTATAAGCGAGTGCGTGAATGAACGAGAATGTGAGTAAGTCAGTGAGTGACAGAGTGAGTAAGTGTGAGCGAGTGGGAGCGTGAATGAGTGAAAGAGTGAATGAGTGAGGGAGTGAATGGGTGGCTAAGGAATGTAAGTGTGTAAAAGGTTATGAGAAGATAACACGGCGAGCGAATGAGCGAATATATGAACGAGAGCTACTGAAATCCCTCATCTCAAAGCCTCGAACCCCCCAAGATACCAATAACTAGTTAGTTAGGTAGGTAGGGTTTGATTGTAATGCCGAGAGGGAGTCACGTGAAGAAGGGGGAGGAGCTTAGCGAGGAGCAAAGGCGAGAAGGTGAGGGCAAGGAGACCCACGGGCCAGTGAGGAAGAGCACCAGAAGCTTGGGAGACGTGAGGAGACGAACACCACTACAGCAAGGAGTGGCAGCGAGAAACCACAGAGAAGCGGGCTGGTCAGAGAGGTGTCCATCTCTCCACTCAGCCCCCGACCCACACACCACCCACGGCCTGCTGTGTGAGGCGGGCTAGTCAGGAGACGAGCAGCAGGAAGCAAGAAAAGCAGCGAGTTGGAGTTGAGTGAGAGAGGTGTCCATCTCTCCACTCAGCCCCCCCGAAAACCACCACAAACCAACAAGAAGCGGGAAGAGGACGGGCCCCCAAAACACTGCCCCAAACTGCTCCCTACATCACGACGACCGCCTCTCCACCCCAAGCGGCGCCCGCCTCTCCACCCCAAGCGGCGCCCGCCTCTCCACCCCAAGCGGCGCCCGCCTCTCCACCCCAAGCGGCGCCCGCCTCTCCACCCCAAGCGGCGCCCGCCTCTCCACCCCAAGCGGCGCCCGCCTCTCCACCCCAAGCGGCGCCCGCCTCTCCACCCCAAGCGGCGCCCGCCTCTCCACCCCAAGCGGCGCCCGCCTCTCCACGCCAAGCGGCGCCCGCCTCTCCACGCCAAGCGGCGCCCGCCTCTCCACGCCAAGCGGCGCCCGCCTCTCCACGCCAAGCGGCGCCCGCCTCTCCACGCCAAGCGGCGCCCGCCTCTCCACGCCAAGCGGCGCCCGCCTCTCCACGCCACGCGGCGCCCGCCTCTCCACGCCAAGCGGCGCCCGCCTCTCCACGCCAAGCGGCGCCCGCCTCTCCACGCCAAGCGGCGCCCGCCTCTCCACGCCAAGCGGCGCCCGCCTCTCCACGCCAGGCGGCGCCTGCCTCCACGCCAAGCGGCGCCCGCCTCTCCACGCCAAGCGGCGCCCGCCTCTCCACGCCAAGCGGCGCCCGCCTCTCCACGCCAAGCGGCGCGCGCCGATCCACGCCAAGCGGCGCCTGCCTCTCCACCCCAAGCGGCGCCGCCTCTCCACGCCAAGCGGCGCCCGCCTCTCCACGCCAAGCTGCGCCGGCCTCTCCACGCCAAGCGGCGCCCGCCTCTCCACGCCAAGCGGCGCCCGCCTCTCCACGCCAAGCGGCGCCCGCCTCTCCACGCCAAGCGGCGCCCGCCTCTCCACGCCAAGCGGCGCCCGCCTCTCCACGCCAAGCGGCGCCCGCCTCTCCACGCCAAGCGGCGCCCGCCTCTCCACGCCAAGCGGCGCCCGCCTCTCCACGCCAAGCGGCGCCCGCCTCTCCACGCCAAGCCGCGCCCGCCTCACCACGCCAAGCGGCGCCCGCCTCTCCACGCCAAGCGGCGCCCGCCTCTCCACGCCAAGCGGCGCCCGCCTCTCCACGCCAAGCGGCGCCCGCCTCTCCACGCCAAGCGGCGCCCGCCTCTCCACCCCAAGCGGCGCCCGCCTCTCCACGCCAAGCGGCGCCCGCCTCTCCACGCCAAGCGGCGCCCGCCTCTCCACGCCAAGCGGCGCCTGCCTCTCCGCCTCTCCACGCCAAGCGGCGCCCGCCTCTCCACGCCAAGCGGCGCCCGCCTCTCCACGCCAAGCGGCGCCCGCCTCTCCACGCCAAGCGGCGCCCGCCTCTCCACGCCAAGCGGCGCCCGCCTCTCCACGCCAAGCGGCCCGCCTCTCCACGCCAAGCGGCGCCCGCCTCTCCACGCCAAGCGGCGCCCGCCTCTCCGCCAAGCGGCGCCCCTCTCCACGCCAAGCGGCGCCCGCCTCTCCACGCCAAGCGGCGCCAGCCTCTCCACGACAAGCGGCGCCTGCCTCTCCACGGAAAGCGTCGCCCTCTTCTCCACGCCAAGCGGCGCCCGCCTCTCCACGCCAAGCGGCGCCCGCCTCTCCACGCCATGCGGCGCCCGACTCTCCTCGCCATGCGGCGCCCGCCTCTCCACGCCAAGCGGCCGCCTCTCCACGCCAAGCGGCGCCCGCCTCTCCACGCCAAGCGGCGCCCGCCTCTCCACGCCAAGCGGCGCCTGCCTCTCCACCAAGCGGCGCCCGCCTCTCCACGCCAAGCGGCGCCCGCCTCTCCACGCCAAGCGGCGCCCGCCTCTCCACGCCAAGCGGCGCCCGCCTCTCCACGCCAAGCGGCGCCCGCCTCTCCACCAAGCGGCGCCCGCCTCTCCACGCCAAGCGGCGCCCGCCTCTCCGCCAAGCGGCGCCCGCCTCTCCACGCCAAGCGGCGCCGCCTCTCACGCCAAGCGGCGCCCGCCTCTCCACGCCAAGCGGCGCCCGCCTCTCCACGCCAAGCGGCGCCCGCCTCTCCACGCCAAGCGGCGCCCGCCTCTCCACGCCAAGCGGCGCCCGCCTCTCCACGCCAAGCGGCGCCCGCCTCTCCACGCCAAGCGGCGCCTCTCCACGCCAAGCGGCGCCGCCTCGCCCGCCTCTCCACGCCAAGCGGCGCCCGCCTCTCCACGCCAAGCGGCGCCTGCCTCTCCACGCCAAGCGGCGCCCGCCTCTCCACGCCAAGCGGCGCCCGCCTCTCCACGCCAAGCGGCGCCTGCCTCTCCACGCCAAGCGGCGCCCGCCTCTCCACGCCAAGCGGCGCCTCTCCACGCCAAGCGGCGCCTGCCTCCACGCCAAGCGGCGCCCGCCTCTCCACGCCAAGCGGCGCCCGCCTCTCCACGCCAAGCGGCGCCCGCCTCTCCACGCCAAGCGGCGCCCGCCTCTCCACGCCAAGCGGCGCCCGCCTCTCCACGCCAAGCGGCGCCCGCCTCTCCACGCCAAGCGGCGCCCGCCTCTCCACGCCAAGCGGCGCCCGCCTCTCCACGCCAAGCGGCGCCCGCCTCTCCACGCCAAGCGGCGCCCGCCTCTCCACGCCAAGCGGCGCCCGCCTCTCCACGCCAAGCGGCGCCCGCCTCTCCACGCCAAGCGGCGCCCGCCTCTCCCCGCCACGCGGCGCCCGCCTCTCCACGCCAAGCGGCGCCCGCCTCTCCACGCCAAGCGGCGCCCGCCTCTCCACGCCAAGCGGCGCCGCCTCTCCACGCCAAGCGGCGCGCGCGTCGCCTCTCCAAGCGGCGCCCGCCTCTCCACGCCAAGCGGCGCCCGCCTCTCCACGCCAAGCGGCGCCCGCCTCTCCACGCCAAGCGGCGCCCGCCTCTCCACGCCAAGCGGCGCCCGCCTCTCCACGCCAAGCGGCGCCGGCCTCTCCACGACAAGAGGCGCGCGCCTCTCCACGCCAAGCGGCGCCCGCCTCTCCACGCCAAGCGGCGCCCGCCTCTCCGGGCCAAGCGGCGCCCGCCTCCCCCCGCCTAGCGGCGCCCGCCTCTCCACGCCAAGCGGCGCCCGCCTCTCCACGCCAAGCGGCGCCCGCCTCTCCACGCCAAGCGGCGCCCGCCTCTCCACGCCAAGCGGCGCCCGCCTCTCCACGCCAAGCGGCGCCCGCCTCTCCACGCCAAGCGGCGCCCGCCTCTCACGCCACGCGGCGCCTGCCTCTCCACGCCAAGCGGCGCCCGCCTCTCCACGCCAAGCGGCGCCCGCCTCTCCACGCCAAGCGGCGCCCGCCTCTCCACGCCAAGCGGCGCCCGCCTCTCCACGCCAAGCGGCGCCCGCCTCTCCACGCCAAGCGGCGCCCTCTCCACGCCAAGCGGCGCCGCCTCTCCACGCCAAGCGGCGCCCGCCTCTCCACGCCAAGCGGCGCCCGCCTCTCCACGCCAAGCGGCGCCCGCCTCTCCACGCCAAGCGGCGCCCGCCTCTCCACCAAGCGGCGCCCGCCTCTCCACGCCAAGCGGCGCCGCCTCTCCACGCCAAGCGGCGCCCGCCTCTCCACGCCAAGCGGCGCCCGCCTCTCCACGCCAAGCGGCGCCCGCCTCTCCACGCCAAGCGGCGCCCGCCTCTCCACGCCAAGCGGCGCCCGCCTCTCCACGCCAAGCGGCGCCCGCCTCTCCACGCCAAGCGGCGCCCGCCTCTCCACGCCAAGCGGCGCCGGCCTCTCAGCGCTAACCGGCGCCCGCCTCTCCCCGCCAAGCGGCGCCCGCCTCTCCACGCCAAGCGGCGCCCGCCTCTCCACGCCAAGCGGCGCCCGCCTCTCCACGCCAAGCGGCGCCGCCTCTCCACGCCAAGCGGCGCCTCTCCACGCCAAGCGGCGCCCGCCTCTCCACGCCAAGCGGCGCCCGCCTCTCCACGCCAAGCGGCGCCAGCCTCTCCACGCCAAGCGGCGCCCGCCTCTCCACGCCAAGCGGCGCCCGCCTCTCCACGCCAAGCGGCGCCCGCCTCTCCACGCCAAGCGGCCTCTCCACGCCAAGCGGCGCCGCCTCTCCACGCCAAGCGGCGCCCGCCTCTCCACGCCAAGCGGCGCCCGCCTCTCCACGCCAAGCGGCGCCCGCCTCTCCACGCCAAGCGGCGCCCGCCTCTCCACGCCAAGCGGCGCCCGCCTAGCCCCGCCAAGCGGCGCCCGCCTCTCCACGCCAAGCGGCGCCCGCCTCTCCACGCCAAGCGGCGCCCGCCTCTCCACGGCAAGCGGCGCCTGCCTCTCCACGCCAAGCGGCGCCCGCCTCTCCACGCCAAGCGGCGCCCGCCTCTAGAGGCCAAGCGGCGCCGCCTCTCCACGCCAAGCGGCGCCGGCGTCTCCACGCGTAGCGGCGCCCGCCTCTCCACGCCAAGCGGCGCCCGCCTCTCCACGCCAAGCGGCGCCCGCCTCTCGCCAAGCGGCGCCCGCCTCTCCACGCCAAGCGGCGCCCGCCTCCACGCCAAGCGGCGCCCTCTCCACGCCAAGCGGCGCCCGCCTCTCCACGCCAAGCGGCGCCCGCCTCTCCACGCCAAGCGCCCGCCTCTCCACGCCAAGCGGCGCCCGCCTCTCCACGCCAAGCGGCGCCCGCCTCTCCACGCCAAGCGGCGCCCGCCTCTCCACGCCAAGCGGCGCCCGCCTCTCCACGCCAAGCGGCGCCCGCCTCTCCACGCCATGCGGCGCCCGGCTCTCCACGCCTTGCGGCGCCGTCCTCTCCACGCCAAGCGGCGCCCGCCTCTCCACGCCAAGCGGCGCCCGCCTCTCCACGCCAAGCGGCGCCCGCCTCTCCACCCCAAGCGGCGCCCGCCTCTCCACCCCAAGCGGCGCCCGCCTCTCCACCCCAAGCGGCGCCCGCCTCTCCACCCCAAGCGGCGCCCGCCTCTCCACACCAAGCGGCGCCCGCCTCTCCACACCAAGCGGCGCCCGCCGCGCCCCACCAAGCGGCGCCCGCCTCTCCACCCCAAGCGGCGCCTGCCTCTCCCCACCAGGACGGCGCCTGCCTCTCCTGGACGTCCCGCCAGCTCCCGCCTCTCCTCTTCCAGCAACCAGAGCTAAGCATTATGAGTATTCCCCAAATCTCCCTTGTGCCGGTAGCTAGTTAGATTAGAGGCATACAGCCTGTCAGTCATTCATTTTAGTACTCCGCTAACCTTTGAAAAATGAAACCAAATACATATTTATATAAAACCTTACTGTGAGTGTCATCATTTGGAGCCTGTCTTCCCGCTCATTTGAGATTACTGAACCCTTACACACGCCCCCCATAGTACATTATCACCATCCAGTTTCTTAATATTGTCTCACACGTGGCTCACACGGAAATCCTCCCACCTCCCATAATTAATCACACTACAAATAACGCCCTTCTGGTCACCAACCTCGGAACGAGTGTTCACTTGTCCTGAGGCCTTACCATCCGGGACCAGTGCTCGGGAATATAGACGACTACCACGCTACCACATACCATCACAACCGTAGTGGTCGTCAAAAAGGGATGTAGCGACACCCATAAACACAAGAAGACAATAGAGATATAAAGAGAACGCTACATTTCCATAACAAACTGTCCTATCCACTCATACGCTGATGACTCCACTCTGCATTATTCAACTTCTTTCAACAGAAGACCCTCTCAACAGGAATTACATGACTCCAGGCTGGAGGCTGCAGAACGCTTAACCTCAGACCTTACTATCATTTCCGATTGGGGTAAAAGGAACCTTGTGTCCTTCAATGCCTCAAAAACCCAATTTCTCCATCTATCAACTCGACACAATCTTCCAAACACCTATCCCCTAATCTTCAACAACACTCAGCTGTCACCATCCTCAACACTAAACATCCTCGGTCTATCCTTAACTCAAAATATTAACTGGAAACTTCACATCTCGTCTCTCACTAAATCAGCTTCCTCGAGGTTGGGCGTTCTGTATCGTCTCCGCCAGTTCTTCTCCCCCGCACAGTTGCTATCCATATACAGGGGCCTTGTCCGCCCTCGTATGGAGTATGCATCTCACGTGTGGGGGGCTCCACTCACACAGCTCTCTTGGACAGAGTGGAGTCTAAGGCTCTTCGTCTCATCAGCGCTCCTTCTCTTACTGATAGTCTTCTACCTCTTAATTTCCGCCGCCATGTTGCCTCTCTTTCTATCTTCTATCGATATTTTCATGCTGACTGCTCTTCTTCTGAACTTGCTAATTGCTAACTGCTAACATGTAAAAAAAAAAGAAAAAAAAGTCTCTTCCATTAACCCTTGTATTAATTTTGTGTCTGCATGGTTGACAGAGGACACAGCCAGGACCACCAGGCAGATTCCTCCAGCGACACAGCACGCAGTTAGTCACCACTGACCTACCGCAACCCAGTTCCATTTCCCTTGTAACTACGTTTTGTTCTACCACAGCGTTTGGCACAGTGGCGAGTGAAGGAAGACACAGTGACTGACAAGTTGGTCTCTTCTAAATCATAGTAAACACCACAATATTCTGTGCAGATTAAAATGCCAAATAAGCCCCTCCTAAACCAGCCTTCCAACCATAAAATAAGATTTAACCTATCCCTGCATATGCCAATGACATGCCGCCGAGTTGGTCAGGGGACGTGGCTTGCCTGTGGACGTGGCAATCTGACGTTGGTACTCATAACAGGGGAAGAAAAAACCATGGAAAACAGAGTCAAGTTATAAAAATTAACTTTAGTGAACATAGTAATTGATAGACTTTCTTCATTTGATGATAGTTAGGTCTCATATCTGAGCTCAATGTGCGTATTATTGGCAGGGTGCGCTCGTATTGGAGAACAGACCGCACATGCTTCGATATCAGGCTTAATAAAGGGAAACGAGGGCCAAGAGGGAAGAATGCGCCTTAAATCGTCCAGGGCTGAAACACACACACACACACACACACACACACACACACACACACACACACACACACACACACACACACACACACACACACACACACACCTCTCTTGACCCTCACGGGGTCAAGACGTGTCACTTGGCGCTCCCCATAGCAGCCACGGGGTCAGTTTGTTGACCCTTTTTCTTTTTCTTTTTCTTTTTCTTCTCCTTCGCTCCCCATTCCCCCGCCCCTTCCCATTGTTTTCAAGGTACTCATTATTACAAAGAACACTCGTGAAATGTTGTGACACTATACAGACATACAGTGAGTGCAGTGGTTAGTGGTGCTGGAAGGGTAGTGAGAGCTGTGTCGCCAACACAACACCGAGGACACGTTCAGGCTCCGGAGGACGAAATCACCCAGCAGCTGAGGAAGGTCAGTTCAGGTGGCAGGCAGTGAGGCAGCCTCGTCACTCAGGTCTGGAGCAAGATGTACGGCAACTTCATCAACTCTGTGCACTTGTTCCGATAAACCGGCCAGCAACCACCACCTGTGTCTCGCCGGCCCAGGCTTAGCACTTCCTTACTAAGCCTGGGTATCCCTGAGTGACCTCCCAGATACTGCCCACCTGCATCCCTCTGGGACCTGTCACCTGAACCCAGCATCCTACCTGAGGATTAACATCGCACTTGTCCTCACCGCCATCTGGAAGAATCCGCCCCTTCGCCCCCCCGGAACCACCCCCATTGCACTCCATCCCACCCAACCCCTCCCATCACCTCTACCTTTCCCAGAGACAAGTCTGACTCCCGTTTCCCGTCCCCCTTCTCTTTTTGTACTTGTTCTCGTTAGCGAAATTTATTTAAATGTATTTATAAAATCTAAATTTTCAGCCAGACGGCTGCCGTATACCTGAATAAACCGTATATTATTATTATTATTATTATTATTACACACACACACACACACACACACACACACACACACACACACACACACAATACAAAAGATGAATAAATAAATAAAAATAAACAAATAGATCAATAAACTAAAATAAATACATAAACAAATAAATACATAAGTAGGCAGATAAAAAAATAAACAAATTAAATAAAATAAACCGCAAAGATCTCCACTGTGACTATAAGTGACAGGATTTAGGAAAGAGAACAATGGTGTGTGTACCTGTTGGCCGCGGTGCGTCTCTAATCTGCATCCAACTTACCTAGAACTCGCTCCGGGTTTGCTCTCAAGGTCAACCCACACAGGCCACACCACTTAGGGCTGTTGCGTCTGTTTGTCTCAGTCCCTCCCTCGGGGCCTGAGTTGAGGCAAGCCATTAGTGCGGGGCGGCGGGGGATAGGAGGGGAGCACGCACACACACACACACACACACAAGGAAGGGAAGGGAAGGTTGTGGAGGCAGTGACAGAGGGAAAAGGAGAGGGTGTGATGATAGTGACAAAAAAAAAAAAAAAAGAGGGATAGAACTAGTGACATAGAATAAGGAAAAGGGAAGGGAGTGAAAACAGTAAGGAAAGGAAATGTCAGGCTCACAGAGGGAAAGGGAAGGGAAGGGAAGGTGAACAGAGAGAGTCACGTAAAGTGTAATATAACAAATATTTATTGGAACACAGAGTGAGCAGTGCATACAAACGCCCGGACGATGTCTCCTTGTAATCGTGAGACTTGCGTGAGTACAGGTGTTCCTACAGGTGGTGTTTCAGGTGAGCAGTAAAGGTACAGACATGGTACAACGCCTTAACATGTACATGACGGATATAGTGAAACGGAGACAACACACGGACAGACGGACTGGAAAAATTGTTGAAAAATATATCCTTCCACTTCCCAAACCGACTTAGGGAGCTTTGAAGGACGTGATGTTGCTGGGAATGGTGGCGGCGGTGGCGGCGGCGGTGGTAGTGGTGAGGGTGGTGGTGGTGTTGCTGTTCCTTCCTCCTCCCTTGCCTGCAGAGTTCTGTTGTTGCTGTTGTTGAAGTTGTTGTTGTTCCGGCTTCTGTGGTGGTAGTAGTAGTAGTAGTGATGTCTTTGTTGAAACTGTTGCTTCTGCTGCCCAATCCACTTCCTTTTGCAACCCCTTGAATTCACTCCTGAGAGTCCCTCCCGCAACACTCCTCCCCGCCTCCTCCCTCACGTCCTTGGACCCCTCCTCTCTGATATCCGGTGTGTTTGTGTTTGTGTTTGCTTCATCCCG
>NC_066545.1:4832676-4910176 GCF_024679095.1 Eriocheir sinensis | reverse complement strand
CTCCATTCCTACATCACCACCACTACCAGGAACCACACCTCCACCTCCACTTCCACCGCCAACATTCTACACCGTCAGAGCGAACCTTACTGCTCCTACTCAATACCCTCACTATCACCCAGCCCTTCCACGTCCCCCCTCCACCACCTCCACCACCACCCACGAGCCTCAGGTTATCCTCACCGTGGAATATGATCGTCGTAACTCACATTACTTAATTACTTTGTCTAGTGGTATCTGAGCTGCCTCGTTTTTTCAATTTATCTTTTTTCTTCTTTTTAATTAGTCTCTTCAGTCAGGTTTAGCAGCTGCGCCACTCGTCCATCTCCGAGAGTCTTCCGTTTACTCTTTCTTTCCCGCTCCAAAACTCAGATCGTGGGAGTTATAATTACAGTCTTCACCCGTTATAAAGTCTTAGGTCCTTTTTATCAACCTCTTCGAAGCCTTAGTCCATCTATTTCAAAAGGCTCTCGCAGAAGTTGTCGGGTTTCCATGGGGAGTTTCCTGGGCCTGGCGGTAGTTTTGCGAAGCTTCTGCGCCATGAACGGGAAAACATTCTAATGACAGTAAAGGTCCAGATTAGGACCCAACTCACACTGGTGGACGAGACTATTCTTTTCTGGTGGTTTTCGGTGTGCTATGAAAGACTCTGCTAACTGTTTCTGTCGCAAATCATTAAATCACACACAAAAAAAAAATAAAAAAATTTCAAAGCGTGTTGAACAACGCCGCCGCCGTTGCAAAATAGCGCAGAGAGGTTCAACTTGGACACCCGTGGAAAATCGAGGGTTTTGTGTGGGGGGAGCGTATTTAAACTACTCCAACTGAACTTTACATAACCTCCTAACCAGGAGGGGCGCAGCCCCCCTTGGGACCCCCCCCCCCCCTATGTATATGCGACCTATTTCTGCGAGGAGGTATTTCTCGCAACACCGGCTGGGCCGCCGCCGCGGCCGCCGACAGAAGAGGCTACGCTTTCGTGAATAGTATCCTTATTATTATTTGATATATTATGTATATATTATTATAAATTATCGTGCCGTGGTGAGGATTTCTCTTACTGAAGCATCAGGCAACCCAACAGTCCCTCCTACCACCACCACCATGGCGGGCGCGGGCGGGCGCGACTGCGCGACTGACGTAAATATTTACATTTTTTTTATATCACAAGAACGAGTGATTTGCGACGGGAAAGCAATACGGCAATGTGTTGTATGGACACTAAACCCTTCATAGAGCACCAAGGCATTCGTGGCTGTGAGTTGGGCCCTGATCTAGAATGATACCCTTACGACAACCCGACGTACTTCTTCTTTGGCCTTAAAAAAACATTCGTAACAAGACTAAAAAAAAAAAAATAATAATAATAATAAGTGTTAGATCCAACCTTAGTCTTTCATCCTTCAGAACGCAGCTTTCATCCATTATATATTTCTTCCCCAGTCAATAAGAACTTATATAATTTTGGTAGGTAATCTAAATCTTAAATTCACCCTTAATCTCCCCCCTTTAGAACGTATCTTTCATCCGATACATATTCCTTCGTTAGTCCATATGAAGCGTTTTAATCTTCCTAAGTTCTCTAGAAAAAAAAAGATCTCACAAGCGTTATACTTTCAATCCTCAACTCATTTGTAGCTTAAAATTTGCCTTAATATTCCGCCCTTCACAACTTGTCTGACATACGCTATACTTTCCTTTTTTGATCATTATTAAGCCTTGGATTTTCCTTAGTCCTCCGTCCTTCACAACTTGTTTGACATGCATTATACTTTCTTTCTTGATCATTATAAAGCCATGAGTCTTTCTTTGTCCTCCATCCTTCATTATTTGTCTTATAAGAACATAAGAACATAAGAACGTAAGGAGTCTGCAAGAGGCCGGTTGGCCTATACAAGGCAGCTCCTGTACACTCAACCCTACCTTACCTCACCATCCATGGCTTTATCTAACCTCTCCTTGAATGTATCTATGGTATTGGCACCCACAACATGGCTCCCAAGCCTGTTGCATTCATCTACCACTCTATTCTCTATTGGTGAACCAATTCTTGCCTATGTCTTTGTTGAATCTGTATTTGTCTAACTTAAAACCATTGCTACGCGTCTTACCTGGCTCTTTTACTATCAAAATCTTATTGACATCCCCTTTATTAAAGCCCTTCATCCACTTATAGACTTCGATCAAGTTTCCTCGCAACCTTCGCCTTTCTAGAGACTGTATATTTAAATGCTTCAGCCTGTCTTCATAAGGCAAGTTTCTCACCCCCTGAATCATCTTTGTCATCCTCCTCTGTACAGATTCTAACATCTTGATATCCATTCTATAGTAGGGGGACCAGAACTGAACTGCATAATCGAGATGAGGTCTAACTAGTGCTAAGTAAAGTTTGAGGATGACTTCAGCGTTCCTATTGCTTACGCTCCTTGAGATGAAACCCAGTACTCTGTTTGCCCGATTTTTAGCCTGAATGGATTGAGCCCTAGGACGGAGGTCAGCGCTCACAAGTACTCCTAAGTCTCTCTCACGCCCAGACCTGCTTAGAGGAGTGTCATTTAAGGAGTAATTGTGTGAGGGATTATTCCTATACCTACACTCAGAATGCTACACTTCCCGACATTGAATTCCATCTGCCACTTCCCCGCCCAATCATATGGTCTGTCAAGCTCATCCTGGATAACGCTAGCGTCCCTGTCTGATTGGATTACTCTACCGATCTTGGTATCATCTGCGAACTTACTGACATCACTACTAATTCCTGTGTCCAAGTCCAAGATATAGTTTGCTCCTCTTATCGTCATTAAATTTTCAGTCTTCCTCAGTCCTCCACCCTTCAGAGTATGTCTTACAGGCGATATATTTTCATCTACTAATGGTTGCAAAGTCCAGGATAAGGGGAGTAAGGAGAAGGAGAGGAAGGGGAAGGGAAAGAGGAGGGGGACTTAGAGAGGGAGAGCCTCAAGATAAGAGAAATTAATGGAAGGGGAAGAATGGAGAAGTGCAAAGACGTAAGAGTAATTGTCCTTCGTCTTCCACCCTTCATAATGTCTTACAGGTAAAACAATGTCAAAGGGATTTAGAGAGGGAAAGATTAAAGACAGGGAGACGAATGGAAGGAGAAGAAAGGAAAAGTGCAAAGACGTGACAGTAGTATATAGTTCTCTGCCCTTCACTACGCGTCTCACAGGTAAAGCAATCATCCCCTGATCCCTCCACCCACCTGCGACAGTCATCACCTTGGTCCTGACGGCGGTGCGGAAGGAGGGACCCTCGCCCATCACCTCACACTTGAACAGCCCAGACGTCTCCTCCGACACGTTGAGGAGCACCACCGTCTCCTCCGTCGACGCCTCCTTCTGTCCAGAGGAAGAAGAAGGGAACTAAGATAAAGGAGAGAAAAGAGAATTTGGTAAAGCAGAGGATGGGGACGAGGGGAAAAAGGGACAGGGAAGAAGATGGGATGAGTCGAAGAAGGGAAGGATGGAGAGGTAGAAAAGAGGATGGGGACGAAGGGAATCAGGGAAGGAGGATAATAGGGATAGGTTGAAGAGGGGGAGGATGGAGAAGTAAAAAAGAGGATGGGGAAGAGGGGAATCAGGGAAGGGAAAGAAGGTAGAGATGGTTTGAAGAAGGGGAGGATGTGGAGGTAGGAATGAGGATGAGGAAGAAGGGAATCAGGGACAGGAAAGAAGATGGGAAGAGGTCGAAGAAGAGAAGGATATAGAAGTAAGGAAGAGGATGTGAATGATGCAAAACGACAAATAAAGGGATAGGTAGGGGGGCACATTAGAGTGGAAACGAGGTAAAAGTAGGGAAGAAAATGGGGATGAGGAAAAAAGGCAAATAAATTGATAGGGATGACAGTATATTAGGGTACGGAGGATGTAGAAGAAGGGAAGGAATGGGATGAGGCAAAAATACTAAAAAGTGGATAGGTAGAGGTTATAGTAAGGTAGAGACGAGGTAGAAAAGAGGATAGGGATGAGGGGAGAAATAAATGGATAGGGATGGGGTATATTACGGTAGGGAGGATGTAGAGGTAGAGAAGAGGATGGGGATGAGGGGACAAATAAATGGATAGGGATGGGGTATGTTAGGGTACAGACGAGGAGAGGGATGGGGTATGTTAGGGTACAGACGAGGAGAGGGATGGGGTATGTTAGGGTACAGACGAGGGGAGGGATGGGGTATGTTAGGGTACAGACGAGGAGAGGGATGGGGTATGTTAGGGTACAGACGAGGGGAGGGATGGGGTATGTTAGGGTACAGACGAGGGGAGGGATGGGGTATGTTAGGTTACAGACGAGGAGAGGGATGGGGTATGTTAGGGTACAGACGAGGAGAGGGATGGGGTATGTTAGGGTACAGACGAGGAGAGGGATGGGGTATGTTAGGGTACAGACGAGGGGAGGGATGGGGTATGTTAGGGTACAGACGAGGAGAGGGATGGGGTATGTTAGGGTACAGACGAGGAGAGGGATGGGGTATGTTAGGGTACAGACGAGGAGAGGGATGGGGTATGTTAGGGTACAGACGAGGGGAGGGATGGGGTAGCACTCACTCACCTACGAGTACTTTCACTCATTCGATCACTCACTCGCTCACTAACTATCGCTCTCTCATAGTCGCATCTAACTTACCCATTCACTCACACACTCACAACCTCACTCATACTCTAACAAACTACCCCACTCTCTTCCTCCACACCACACATTCACTCACTCTTCTACTCACTCATTTGCCCATCTGTCAAACAACTATACCCATCTCTCTCCCAACCACACACTCACTCACTCATTATTTTACTCACTCATCTGTCAACAAACAACCTCTCTCTCACTTTCTCCCAATCACTCATTCACTTACCTACTCCCATACTCACTCACTAACTCATCCCTCACTTTTCTCTCTCTCTCTCTCTCTCTCTCTCTCTCTCTCTCTCTCTCTCTCTCTCTCTCTCTCTCTCTCTCTCTCTCTCTCTCTCTCTCTCTCTCTCTCTCTCTCACTCACTCACTCACTCACTCACTCACTCACTCACTCACTCTCTCTCTCTCTCTCTGCCACTCACCGCCACGTTAATCCCCCTGAAGGAGTACGCGTGTTTCGGGTCGTAGTCGCTGCCCTTGTAGGTGTAGAACTGGTCCCTGCCGCGCCACCAGTTCACGGTGTAGAGGTGGTGCTCGGGGCCGCCCAGACGGAAGCGGCAGGTGAGTGTGACGTTGCGGCCAGCCTTCGGGGTCTGCGGCACGCCCAGCTCCGTGATCTGAACAGTCTTGTCCGTGAAGGTGCCCGCCGCCGCCGCCTCCACTCCCACGCCCGCTGTGGCATGGAGGATGGTGAGGGGTTGTCTTGGTGGTGGTGGTGGTGGTATTCGAGTTGGTGTTGATATTAGTGTAGAAGGGATGGTATGAATGTGGTTTAGAGTATAGAAGTTATCGAGTGCTCTTATATTTACTTCTTTTTTTACTTGAGTTTGCAATATTTGTTTATTTAACTGTGTTTTACTGGTCTGTTTACTGCAGCAATTTTTCGCGGGTTATATTGTTGCTGGGGGCTTCTTCTTTACTTTATATGTTTTCAAACTAAATAAACCGTCAGTTATTTTTATTATCATTATTCTCATCATTACTACTATTAATGTTGTTGTTACTGTTATTGTTTTTGCTATTGTTGTTTTGTGGGTGGTTGTTGATAGAAGGTCTCTCTCTCTCTCTCTCTCTCTCTCTCTCTCTCTCTCTCTCTCTCTCTCTCTCTCTCTCTCTCTCTCTCTCTCTCTCTCTCTCTCTCTCTCTCTCTCTCTCTCTCTCTCTCTCTCTCTCTCTCTCTCTCTCTCTCTCTCTCTCTCTCTCTCTCTCTCTCTCTCTCTCTCTCTCTCTCTCTCTCTCTCTCTCTCTCTCTCTCTCTCTCTCTCTCTCTCTCTCTCTCTCTCTCTCTCTCTCTCTCTCTCTCTCTAACTATTTCCATGAATCCAAGCCTTTCCCCCTGGGATTTGATGAACATCTACATACACTTCAGGAACTAAGCTGCCGACACTTTTTTGTAACTCCATCTGTAACAATTTTCCTCGAGCAGAACTAAAGGGAACGGATTTTCTTTTTACAGCAGGAGGGGGCGAGGTAAAGAGTGCTGGAATCTGGACTATTCTTTTCCTTGCATAGATAGATAGATAGATAGATACATAGATACATAGATACATACATACATACATACATACATACATACATAGGTAGTTAGATAGATAAAAAGATAGACTGATACATAGATAGACAGATAGACAGATCTTCTTCTTCTTCTTTTGACCTGTAACGCTTTGTATCGCTTCTTAGGTCCTCCTCCTCTCGTTCCTCCCTTCTTCTTATTCACACACCTTCCTTTTCAGTGTTACATAATTTTCCAAACTGAAATAGTCACTTATCTTCACTTATTCAAGCATTTGTGCCCTTTTTTTCCCAGCACTGCGCGAGGAACACTTTTGCCAACTTTCCATTCTTCTCTCTGATGCCTCTTTGTCCTCATACAGCCCCAATACCGTGCAGATCGCATACATACATACATACATACATGCATACATACAGACAGACACATACATACATACATACATACATACACAGACAGACAGACACATACATACATACATACATACACAGACAGACACATACATACATACATATATACATACATACATACACAGACAGACAGACACATACATACATACATACATACATACATAAATACAGACAGACAGACAGACATACAGACATACAGACACATAGATATACAGGTAAATAATAGATAGATAGATAGATATAGATATAGATAGATAGATAGAGAGATAGATAGACAGATGTAGATATATATATATATATATATATATATATATATATATATATATATATATATATATATAGATAGATAGATAGATAGATAGATAGATAGATAGATAGATAGATAGATAGATAGATATAGATATATAGATAGATATAGATATATAGATATATATAGATATAGATATAGATAGATAGATAGATAGATAGATAGATAGATAGATAGAGATATACAGTTAGATAGATAAATAGATAGAGATATACAGTTAGATAGATAAACAGATAGAGATATATAGATAGATAGATAAATAGATAGAGATATACAGTTAGATAGATAAATATATAGAGATATATAGATATATAGATAAATAGATAGAGATATATAGATAGATAGATAAATATATAGAGATATACAGTTAGATAGATAAACAGATAGATATATAGATAGATAGATAAATAGATAGAGATATACAGTTAGATAGATAAATAGATAGAGATATACAGTTAGATAGATAAATAGATAGAGATATACAGTTAGATAGATAAATAGATAGAGATATACAGTTAGATAGATAAATATATAGATATACAGTTAGGTAGATAAATAGATAGAGATATACAGTTAGATAGATAAATAGATAGAGATATACAGTTATATAGATAAATAGATAGAGATATACAGTTAGATAGATAAATAGATAGATATACAGTTAGATAGATAAATAGATAGAGATATACAGTTAAATAGATAAATAGATAGAGATATACAGTTAGATAGACAAACAGAGATATATAGATAGATAGATAAATAGATAGAGATATACAGTTAGATAGATAAATAGATAGAGATATACAGTTAGATAGATAAATAGATAGAGATATATAGATAGATAGATAAATAGATAGAGATATACAGTTAGATAGATAAATAGATAGATATATAGATAGATAGATAAATAGAGAGATATACAGTTAGATAGATAAATAGATAGAGATATATAGATAGATAGATAAATAGATAGAGATATACATATAGATAGATAAATAGATAGATAGAAAGATGGATACAGACACAGCTTTACAAAATACAGTATACAAACAAATAAAAAAAAAAACACTCACTCTCCCAGAACTAACACAGAGTCAAACAAAACAAAAAGTGTTGCCACGAACCTGAGGTGAGGAGCGAGGACGCGGTGAGGCCGACCACCAGCAACACACACACCATGCCGCAGCAACACCCTGCAACACAAACACACACCCTGTCAATACAGATACTCCAACACACAACCTTTCAACACACAACACAACCACACGCTGTCAACACAATCAAACACACCACTCAGCACCACAGAACACAAGCACCGTATCAACACACAACCTTTCAACACACAACACAACACACACCCTGTCAACACAATCAAACACACACCTCAGCACCACAGAACACAAGCACCGTATCAACACACAACCTTTCAACACATAACACAACCACACGCTGTCAACACACACCCTGCCCACACACAACACAAACACACATCTGCAATACACTCACTTACCATGCCGCGACAACACCCTGCAACACAAACACACACTGTCAACACAAAACGTAATCACACAGACTTTCAACACATAACACAACCACACCCGCTGCCAACACAACAGAAACAAACATCATAACTATTATTTTTATATAATACAAAAACATCGAATCAACACATCTTGTTACTACTGGACACTAACACACAACCTTTCAACATACATCACAAACACACACGCTGCAAACACACAAACAAGAAACACAACCTTTCAACATTAAACATAAACACACAACCCTGCCAACACACAACACAACACACACCGTGCCACAACACAACACAAACACACACCATCCAAACACCACTACTGTTGTTTTAATCATTTCCCTGCCACGGTACCGCAAGACCAGACCCTACCCCCCCCCCCCCCCCTAGTCCATCAAGTATCAATATGACGGATGATCAGTAATAAGAGAAGATGGCGCCACTATAAACACTTACCTGCGCCATGACGGGCTGGGGCCGACTACCATCTAGGCCCCTCAAGAAAAGCCTACCGGCGCTATAGGAGTACACGTAAAAAAAAAGAAAAAAAAAAAAAGCAACCAACCCTCACTCTAAGGAAGGAACATCACAGACAACCAAGCAAGCGTCATACATCACGGCACCCACTATAAATAAAATTCGCCTGCGCTACTAAAGGGCTGGGGTCGTCCAAGAGAGCCCATCGTAAGAAAGCCTACCGGAGCTATCGGCAGCACCCCTCCCCCCCCAAAAAAAAATGGCCCGAAACTCTCACCCTGACGAAGAAACAGCAAGAAAATAGCCTTAAAACCTCACCTACAACAACAAAACAAAAAATAAGTAGCCCCAACATACCCTAATAAAAGAACACTAAGGAACCCCCCCCCCCCCCCGCCCCAAGCCTAGCCCTACACAAGGAACAGCGTGGAAAAGTGAGCATAAGGGTGTAAGTGTGTCGAAGGAACAGCAAGAAATACACAAAACCTCACTTATAGAAGACAAAACAAGAATCAGTCGCCAAAAACTTACTAAACCCAACTAAAGAACAAGGAACAGCCCACCAAGCCTAACCCAGCCCAAGGAACAGCGAGGAAAGTGAGCATAAGTGTGTGTGTCGAAGGAAGAAGAATAGACTCAACACCTCACTAAAAAAAAAGGCAAAACAAGAATCAATCCTCATCCACTTACTTAACCCCAATAAAAGAACACGAAGGAACAGCCCCCCCACCAGGATTAACCCTAGCTAAGGAACAACAAGAAATAGACCGAAACTATTACTTTAAAGCGACAAAACAAAGAAAAAAGCTCCCAAACACTTATTTACCTCAACGAAAGAGCAATAAGAAACAATATCAAACTTACCCCAATAAAAGAACACTGAGGGACGGTCCCCAAGCCTAACCCCACCCAGGGAACGGCGTGGAAAAGTGAGCATAAGTGTATAAGTGTGTCGGACTCGCCTCTCCTCCTTGCTAAACACGCCAAGGTTCTGCAGATCGCGGGGTCTCTAAAACAAATTATTCTTGACCGAAACTGCGATTCGGCCCAAAGCCTTCATTATGCAAATGGAGGGAAGGAGGGAGGGAAGGAGGGAGAGAGGAAGGGATGGAGAGAAAGATAGAAGGAGGAGGGAGGGGCTGAAGGAAGGAGCAAGGGAGGGACAGGGATATGAAAGTGCAATGGGCGAGAGAGGGAAGAGAGAAGAGAGGAAGGGGAAGAGGGGAGGGAGGAGGGGGAAGATAGGAAGGAGGAAGGGGAAGGTAGGAGGGAGGAAGGGGAAGAAAGAAACGTTGGACGGTGAAACGAAGACAAAGAATGCAGTAACGGTTTGAGAGAGAGAGAGAGAGAGAGAGAGAGAGAGAGAGTGTGTGTGTGTGGAGGTTTTTTTTTGCGTGTGTATATTTGTTCACTTTTTTTCACTCCTCTTTGTGCATTAATAGATAAAATAACTTCCTTTCCCCTTCCCCTAACTTTCCCTTTCCTCTTTCCTTTCCTTTCCTTCCCTCTCTTTCCCCGTTTTCATCAATCAATTAACCATACCTACAAACGTTTATTTAGTCTTCCCTTCCCTTCCCATCCCTCTCCTTTCCTTCCCCTTCCTTCCCTTTATTTTCCTTCCTTAATTCCTCCTCTTTCTTCTAACTCATTCTTTCCTTTCCTTCCCTTCCCTCTACATTCCCTGCCTTTAACCTGCCCTTGCTTTCTCTTCCCTTCCTTTTCATTTCCTTCCCTACCCATCGCTTCCCTTTAATTTTCCTTCCTTTATTCCTCCTCTTTCTTCTTACGCATTCTTTCCTTTCCTTTCCTTCCCTTCTCTTCCCTTAACCTGCCCTTCCTTTCCATTTCCTTCCCTTCCATTCCATTCCCTTCCCTTCCTTTAACCTTTCATTCATTTCCTTTCCCTTCCCTTTCCTTCCATCTACATTCCCTTCCCTTATCCTTCCATTCCTTTCCCTTTCCTTCCCTTCCCTTCCATTCCTTCCCCTTTCCTTTCATCTACATTCCCTTCCCTTATCCTTCCATACCTTCCCCTTGCATTCAAGCTAGAAATCGAGCAAATAGGGTACTGGGATTTATTTCAAGGAGCGTAAGCAACAGAAGCCCCGAAGTCTTCCTCAAACTATATTTAGCATTAGTTAGACCTCATCTTGACTATGCGGTTCAGTTCTGGTCACCCTACTATAGAATGGATATCAAAATGTTAGAATCGGTGCGGAGGAGGATGACTAAGATGATTCAGGGGTTGAGAAACTTGCCATACGAGGAAAGACTCAAACAGTTAAACTTGCATTCTCTAGAAAGGCGAAGGGTGCGTGGAGACATGATCGAAGTTTATAAATGGATGAAGGGCTTTAATAAGGGAGACATTCATAAGGTTTTGTTGGTAAGAGAACCGGGTAGGACACGAAGTAATGGGTTTAAACTGGATAAATTCAGATTCAACAGGGACATAGGCAAAAATTGGTTTACTAACAGGGTGGTGGATGAGTGGAATAGGCTTAGCAGTCATGTGGTGAGTGCCAATACAATTGTTACACTCAAAAATAGACTAGATAAATTCATGGACAGCGATATTAGGTGGGGTTAGATACACGGGAGCTTAGGGTCAAAGGAGCTGCCCCGTACAGGCCTACCGGCCTCTTGCAGACTCCTGCGTTCTTATGTTCTTATGTTCTTATGTTCCCTTCCCTTTCCATTCCTTTCCTTCCCTCTACATTCCCTTCCCTTAACCTGCCCTTCCTTTCCCTTCCCTTCCATTCCATTCCATTCCATCCCCTTTCCTTCCCTCTACATTCCCTTCCCTTAACCTGCCCTTCCTTTCCCTTCCCTTCCATTCCATTCCATTCCATTCCCTTTCCTTCCCTCTACATTCCCTTCCCTTAACCTGCCCTTCCTTTCCCTTCCCGTTCATTCCATTCCATTCCATCCCGTTTCCTTCCCTTCCCTTTTCTTTCCCTCCCCTTTTTTCTCCCATTTCATTTTTCCTTTATCCCACCTGCCACCTCTCTCCCTCCTTACCACTTGTCTTGCACCTGTTCCCTTTGGCCTACCCAGCCTGATCCAGCTCTCTCGCTTGTCTTACCTGTCACTTTCCTTTCCCCCTACCTTTATTTTCCCTTAACTTCCCTTTACTTTACGTTATATTTCTTCTTCCCTAATCTTCCCTTTCCCCTTTCCCTTTTCATTAACTATTACGTTGTACAAACCTTTCCTTTCCGTCCCTTCTTTCCTGCTCTTCCCTTCCCTTCCTCTCCTTTCCCCTTTCTCTCTCTTTCCATCCTCCTTTTCCTCTTCATTTACCCTTTACCCTTTACCTGAGCTACAAACGTTTACCCAACCTTACCTTATCTTCCCTTCTTCTTCCCTTCCTCTTATTCTTTCCTTTCCCCTTTCCTTCCCCTCTTCCTCCCATTTCCCTTCCCTCCTTTTAATTACCTTTCCCACTAACAAGAGCTGCAAATTCTACCCAACTTTAGCTTCCCCTCTATTCCCCTTCCCTCCCCTTTTCTAGCCTTCCCTCTCCCCTTCCCAATTCTTACCTTCCTTTCTCTACACTTCCCTCAGCCCTTACCTTCCTTTCTCTTCCCTCTCCTCTCCACTTTCCTACCTCTTCCCTTCATTCTCCCCTTCCTACCTCTTCCACCTTCCCTTCTCTAACTTCCCTTCTTTCCTTACCATCCCTCTCCCTTCATTAACCATTCTTCTGCCCTACTCTACGTCTTTCTCTCCTTACCATTCTCTAACTTTCCCTCTCCCCCTTCCCTTCTTTTCCCTCCCCTCCCCCAGTCCCTTTTCTTCTTTAACCTTTCTTCTTCCCATCCTAGCCCTCACCTTCCCCTCTCTAACCATCTCTCTCCGTTCCTATCTCTTCCCTTCCCTTCTCTAGCCTTCCCTCTCCTCTTTCCTGTCCTCTTCCCTTCCCTTCTTTTCCCTCTCCTCCCCCATTCCCTTTCCTTCTTTAACCTTTCTTCTTCCCCTCCTACCCCTTACCTTCCCTTCTCTGACCAGCCCTCTCCCTTCCCTTCTCTAACCTTCCCTCTCCCCCTTCCCTTCTTTTCCCTCCCCTTTCCCCATTCCCTTTCCTTCTTTAACCTTTATTCTTCCCTTCCTACCCCTTACCAGCCCTTCTCTAACCATCCCTCTCCCTTCCCTTCTCTAACCTCCCTTACCTCCCCTTCCCTTCCCTTCCCTCCCCTTCCCTTCCCTTCACCGCCCCCTCCATCTCAAACACCTTCTCCATCTTGCTTTATCCCGGGTCACAACACCGTTTCTTTTCTCCTCTCCCTTCCTCCCCCTTTCTCTCCCTCCTCCCCCCTTTCTCTCCACGCACCAGCAGTATCCATTAGCCTTTCGACTTTTCTTCAGCGGCTCAAGAAATCCCTCCCTCCCTCCCTCCCTCCCCTCTCCTCTCTTTCCTCCCCCCTCCGTTAATCCTCTCCCACCTAGCTTCTGACGTCATTACCCCCCCTCTCTCTCTCTCTCTCTCTCTCTCTCTCTCTCTCTCTCTCTCTCTCTCTCTCTCTCTCTCTCTCTCTCTCTCTCTCTCTCTCTCTCTCTCTCTCTCTCTCTCTTAACTAAAAATATGGGTCTTTTGTTTGGCTTCTTTGTGAATTTTTTACTTCTTTTCACTTTTCTCATCATCATATATATATTATTTTCTTCTCATCCTCCTCCTCTTCTTCTCCCTTCCATTTTCTTTTTTTTCTTTTTTTTGCTTCTTTTTCTAATTCTTCCTATTATCTGTCTCTTTATGATCTTTTTTTCCGTTTCTTTTCCTTCTTCGAATTTCTTCTTCTTCTTCTTCTTCTTCTTCTTCTTCTTCTTCTTCCTCTCCTTCTCCTTCTTCTTCTTCTTCTTCTTCTTCTTTTTCTTTTTCTTCCTCTTCCTCTATTTCCTGCTTACTTCGCTTCTTTCCTCCAGTCCTTCCTTCGATTCTTTATATTCCAATTCCAACCCTTTTCCTTCTTTCTTCTCAGCTTCTTGGCCTTTTGCGCTGTGTAGTCGATCCATCACTTAGGATCACGTCGCAGTAACACCTTTTCACTTTTCTTTCTTTCCTTCTCTATCTCTCTCTATCTATATCTATCTATCTATCTCTCTATCTGTTTCTCACATTTTTCTCACCACATCCAAAACTCAACCTCTCTTTACCTCTCTATTCGTCTCCCTCTTCCTCCTCCTCCTCCTCCTCCTCCTCGTTCTCGTCCTCGTCCTAACACAAACCAATACTAATAATCACAACGGTACCAGACTATAAAAAAAACACCACTACTACTAACTACCACTATCAACCTGTACCATATACCACTCATACCACTGCCCTCTCCCTTGACCGTCTCTTCCTACTCTTCCTCCGGCTCGCCCTTCCCAGCTATCACAACCACGGCGTTCCCCGACTACCACAAAGGGCTCACGTCACTCTATGAGGCACCACCGTTATTACCACGGCTGGCGAGACGGTTAAGGTGGTAAGATTAAAAGCTAAAAGGAGAGCGCGGGGGATTTCCAGAGAGCAAGAGATCAAGGGTTAGGGAGAGAGGGCGCAAGGGAGAGAAGAGTCTGGATGAGGAGAGAGAGCGAGGGAGAGGCGAGGGTGAGGCTTGGCAGAGTTACAACAAGAAGAGAAAGAGAGAAAAGAAAGGTGATGAGGTCTGAGGGAGGGAAAGGGGAGAGTGTTGGAGAAGTATATTGTGGGTGAGGATCAAGAGAAGTAAATGAAAGGAGATACAAGAAGAAGAAAAAAAGGAGAAGAGCAGGACAGGAGAGGAGGAAGAAGCATGGAAAAAAAAGGGGAGAATGGAAAAGAAGGGTAAAATGTAGGAGAGGTCTATCGTGGGTGAGGATGGAGAGAAGTAAGTGAAAGGATGTACAAGAAAGAAGGAGGAGGAGGAAGAGGCATGGAAAAGAAGGGGGAATGTAGGAGAGGTGTATCGTGAGTGAGGTTGGAGAGAAGTAAATGCAAGGATATACAAGAAAAAGAGAAAGAGAGAGGAGGAAGAGACATGGAACATATGCAAGGCTGAGGGAAAGAAGGTCGGTCAGGGTAGAACAAAGATTTAGCAGAATGGACAAATAGGATAGCAGTGTGGGGACGACAAAGAAAGAGGTTGGGTAAGGTAAAGCAAAAAAGTAAGAAAAACTATGATCATTTTTTTTTCACATTTCGGCCCAAGGCGCCGGTAGACTTTCTTGCTGGGCCCGTTGTGGGCACAGGCAAGTGTTTTTATAGTGGCGCCATCTGCTCGGCTCATGCTGCCCCCCTGGAGCTTATCTTTGATCCTCCCTTTTAGAGAGACACTAGAGTCCGGATTGATAGGTGATCTTCAGGACAGCATAGGATAAAAGTATTGGAAAGACAAGGAAAGACGTAAAATAAAAATAAAATAAAAATAATCGGATGGAGGTGGAAAGCAGCAAAAACGAAAAAAAAAAAGGATGGAGTTGAAAAAAAAAGGCGTAACTCTGGTTAGAAAAAGGTGATTGGAAGCAAAACGGAGTAACAGACAGGATAAACAGGAAAGAAAAAGGAGTAGTCAAGGAAAGGAGGAGGGCAGCGAGGGGGGGGGGGGAGGCTGAGAGTGCAACCAACAACAACAAAAAGAGTAACGGAAAGGTCAAACAGGGAAGAGGAGTGAGGCAGGAGGGAAAGGATGGGGATGTGGAGGCATGTTATGGAGTGGGAGTGCGTGTGGTAGTGGTGGTGGAGGAAGTGGAGTGGGAGTACGTGTGGTAGTGGTGGTGGAGGAAGTGGAGTGGGAGTGCGTGTGGTAGTGGTGGTGGAAGAAGTGGAGTGGGAGTACGTGTGGTAGTGGTGGTGGAGGAAGTGGAGTGGGAGTGCGTGTGGTAGTGGTGGTGGAGGAAGTGGAGTGGGAGTGCGTGTGGTAGTGGTGGTGGAGGAAGTGGAGTGGGAGTACGTGTGGTAGTGGTGGTGGAGGAAGTGGAGTGGGAGTGCGTGTGGTAGTGGTGGTGGAGGAAGTGGAGTGGGAGTGCGTGTGGTAGTGGTGGTGGAGGAAGTGGAGTGGGAGTCCGTGTGGTAGTGCTGATGGTGGTGTGGGGGGCGGGGGCGGTGAAATAGCCATAGTATCGGCATAGTTTCGGCAGCTCAGTTCGCCTGTTGAAAAGCCTCTGTTGGAAGCTGCTGTGATTTCCATGGACTGTTTTGCGATCCGAGTGACAGTTGGACACGATTTCTGCATCATGGACGGGAAAACCAACCATGAAAACCCGGTTAGCCTTTCAGCGAAGTTGCTGGAGTTTTCATGGACTGTTCCGCGATCCTGGTGATACTTTAACCCAATTTATGTATCATGAACCTGAAAATCACCCACGAACACCCGATTAATCTTCTCTGTGACTCTGGAAAATAGTCGCAGCGGGAGCCCGTAACGTTAAAGACGGAATGGAAGGATATACAAGAAAAAGAGAAAGAGAGAGGAGGAGGACGTCGAACATATGCAAGGCTGAGGGGAAAAAGGTTGGTCAGGGTAAAACAAAGATTTAGGAGAAAGGACAAATAGGATAGAAGTGTGAGGACGACAAAGAGGTTGGGTAAGCTAGGGCAAAAAATTAAGAAAAATTATGACCTTTTTTTTTTACATTTCGTTTTTGCGAGAGCCCTTAGTGAGAGCCCGTAACGTTAAAGACTTTGGACCTGTTATATGTTGCAGGGGAGGAGAGGGCGGGAGGAGAGGGCGGGCAGGCCTTTGTGCATGGGACGGGTCGCGGCAGATTGGAAAAAAACAACTAAAAAGTGTATGAAGGACAGGGATCACAGTGGACAGCTAGGCGGGGCGGTAAGAGTGGAGGACAAAGCTTTCCAAAACAAAAGACACACTCACGACCCCCCTTTCCCCTTCTCCCCTGCCCCCCCCCCCCCCCCTCCATCAGGATAGCTCCCACCCCGCGTGTCCAGCCCTCGATCCTCCCAGTAAGCTCCAGCAGCCCCATCAGGCGCGCCCCCAAACATTGTGTCCATTCCCAACCCTCTTTGAAAGGTTCCAACACTCTATGTTAGGCTCCCAACTCTTATCTGTCCAGTTCCCCGTTTTTTTCTTTCTCTCTCTCTCTCTCTCTCTCTCTCTCTCTCTCTCTCTCTCTCTCTCTCTCTGGGAGATGCCCTTTAACGTAGACAAGTGCCAGGTCCTTCAAGTTGGAACGAGGAATAAGAAGTTCGAATACGAAATGCGCGGCGTTAAACTCAAAAGCGTTCAATGCGTCAAAGACTTGGGGGTCAAAATCGCGTCAAACCTCAAATTCTCACAGCAATGCATCGATGCAGCAAATAAAGCGAACAGAATGTTGGGCTTCATTAAAAGAAACTTTGTATTCAAGAATAAAGATGTAATACTCCCGCTCTACAACAGTTTAGTCAGACCCCACTTGGAATATGCGGTACAGTTTTGGTCTCCCCACCATGCAAAGGATATTGCTAAATTAGAAGGTGTTCAGCGTCGGGCAACGAAAATGATCCCTTCCTTGCGCAACAAATCCTACGAAGAAAGGCTTTCTACCCTTAACATGTTCTCTCTTGAGAAACGTCGCCTCCGAGGAAAACTGATCGAATGTTTTAAAATACTTAATGGTTTCACGAATGTAGACAGATCAACATTGTTTATGATCGATGACACTTTGCGCACGAGGAACAATGGCGTAAAACTCAGATGTAGACAAGTAAATTCAGACTGCACCAAATTTTTCTTCACCAACGTTGTAGTGCGAGAATGGAATAAGCTTCCACCGTCAGTGGTCCAGTGTAACACGATTGACTCCTTCAAAAATAAGCTCGACCGTCACTTCCTTCAACTTAATATCAACTAGAGTAGAAATGCAACGTTTTGGAGTCTTCTGATTAATGTAAAATCACTTAGGTTTAAGGACAGACCACCAAGTCTGGACCATGGGGTCTGTGGTCTGATTTTCTATGTAAATCTATGTAAATCTCTCTCTCTCTCTCTCTCTCTCTCTCTCTCTCTCTCTCTCTCTCTCTCTCTCTCTCTCTCTCTCTCTCTCTCTCTGTCTCTCTCTCTCTCTCTCTCTCTCTCTCTCTCTCTCTCTCCAGTCCCCTCTTTCTTTCCCTATTACTCCTTTACCGTCAACCCCCCCACCCCCCCCCCCGAACTCATCTATCCATATTCCCCAACCCAATCCGTCACCCAGCCTCCTTTCTGTCCCTCTCTCGTTTCAGCCCAATCCCCCTTCGTCTGTCAAGGCCTTACAACTACCCTTCTGTATCCTGGCCTCTTACCCTTTCTATTCCATGTAAGCCTTTTCTCGCCCTCCCTCTTTATCTATCCAGGCCTTTCAACCCTTTCTGTCTAAGCCCTTTCTTTCCCTTCACTCTCTCTCTCTCTATCAGGGCCCTTCAACCCTTTCATCTAAACCCTTTCTCCTCCTCCCTCTTTCTCTATTCACGCCTTTCAACCCTTTCCATCTAAACCCTTTCTCCCCCTCCCTCTCTAAGTTTCCGCCTCTCACATCAATTAGTCCCAAAGTCAAAAAAAGGAGATCAATCGGGTTCTAATGAGTGGTTTTTTCCAGGTTCATGGTACAGAAAAATGGTCAAACTACCACTAGGCTCGTCAAACTACCAATGGAAATATGTCCACAACTGCTAAAAAAGACTATAAAATGTGGGTGTGTAAGCTCCGAAATGTTTGGAAATATGTGTACCCAGCAGAGCCTCTCCCTTCCTCCATCTACGCCACTCTCCCTTTCCCTCTCTATTCACACCATTCACCCCTCTCTGTTTACGCCCCTGACCCAAAAGCTAACCATTCACCCCTCTCTGTTTACGCCCCTGACCCAAAAGCTAACCATTCACCCTCTCTGTTTACACCCCTGACCCAAAAGCTAGCCATTCATCCCTCTCTGTTTACGCCCCTGACCCAAAAGCTAACCATTCACCCTCTCTGTTTACGCCCCTGACCCAAAAGCTAACCATTCACCCCTCTCTGTTTACGCCCCTGACCCAAAAGCTAACCATTCACCCCTCTCTGTTTACGCCCCTGACTCAAAAGCTAACCATTCACCCCTCTCTGTTTACGCCCCTGACCCAAAAGCTAACCATTCACCCCTCTCTGTTTACGCCCCTGACCCAAAAGCTAACCATTCACCCTCTCTGTTTACGCCCTGACTCAAAAGCTAACCATTCACCCTCTGTTTACGCCCCTGACCCAAAAGCTAACCATTCACCCTCTCTGTTTACGCCCCTGACCCAAAAGCTAACCATTCACCCCTCTCTGTTTACGCCCCTGACCCAAAAGCTAACCATTCACCCCTCTCTGTTTACGCCCCTGACCCAAAAGCTAACCATTCACCCCTCTCTATTTACGCCCCTGACCCAAAAGCTAGCCATTCACCCCTCTGTTTACGCCCCTGACCCAAAAGCTAACCATTCACCCTCTCTGTTTACACCCCTGACCCAAAAGCTAGCCATTCATCCCTCTCTGTTTACGCCCCTGACCCAAAAGCTAACCATTCACCCCTCTCTGTTTACGCCCCTGACCCAAAAGCTAACCATTCACCCCTCTCTGTTTACGCCCCTGACCCAAAAGCTAACACCACGCTCTATAACCCTGCCCAGTATCGTCTGTCCTTCGTGCGTCCCTCTCCGTTCGCTTCCTGCTTCTCCACGTTTGGTATTCAAGTCGCCCATCCCGCTAACCCAATCACCGTTCTTTTAGCGTATACCCTGATCGCCTCCGTCCGCCCGTCACGTCTCATCGATCACTCATTACCCGCGTAATGCTGTTGTTTTAATGTAATGTCTGTAGAGTACGGCGCCATTGACTGTCCTTTGTTTCGTAAGTCGTGCCGTCGCTTATTGCCGTAATGTGGCTGCCTCGATAGTGCGCTTGAACCTAAACGATAAGAATAGAGAGAGAATTTTCTGCTCTATTTCACATTCAAATTGGAGGACTTTATTCCGACTCCGAAGCACAGGACTCCTTCCTCCCCCTTCCCCTCCCCCTGCTCCTCACCCGAGAGAGAGAGAGAGAGAGAGAGAGAGAGAGAGAGAGAGAGAGAGAGAGAGAGAGAGAGAGAGAGAGAGAGAGAGAGAGAGAGAGAGAGAGAGAGAGAGAAATGGTGGTGTGCCACAAAGCCCAGGTGCAGGGGGTTCCCCACCTCAGCACCTTGAGGCTTCCTCCACGCGCTGCACAGAGGTTCACCCGGACTGCACTCTCCAGTGACCAGCTTGTGGAGCAGCCTCGATCACACTTCAGACAGCACCAGCGCACCTATACAGCCAGGACCACACGCCTGTGGAACATGTTTACGGCAGCCACTCCCCATGTGGAGAACATGAACACGCAGCAGGTGAAGCTGGCAGCTCACAGGTGGCGTGAGAAATACCCAAGTGCGCTCGGGGTACAAACGTAAAGTGACAAAGTGACACTGACACAAATTGTTTATCCATGTTTTTCTATCATTTTTTTTTATTTTGTATTTGTATGTTGTACGCGTGTACAACAGTGGACAATTAATTTTGTCCCATACACAGGCTCTTGAAATAGTTACACCTAAAAAGTGTAATTTGAACATCCTTTTTGTACATAAATATTATGTTTAAATAAAAGAGAGAGAGAGAGAGAGAGAGAGAGAGAGAGCGGACCTATTACCCCCATAACGCAGCGGTGGGTAGTTAGTTCATTGGAAAATATATTTCTTTTTTAGCCCGAAAGTTGTTAACAAATTCCCCGTCATTTGCGAGCATGGAAATGTTTTAGCGTGTGTGTATGTATTTTTTTCTGGCATTTTCATTTCAGCAAGGCAATTTATATCTCACTCTCGTCCGCTTGACCCCCTTTCCCTCCCATTCGTCTCTCTCTCTCTCTCTCTCTCTCTCTCTCTCTCTCTCTCTCTCTCTCTCTCTCTCTCATCTGTTTTTTTTTCTTCCTCTTTTCTTCTTCTTCTCTTCTTCTCTCTCCCTTACGCTACATCACTTTCTCTTAATCATGGCTTATCGTGAACACTCTTAAAATCGACCGCCGGACACCGACTTGCTATCATCTTCATCATCATCATCATCATCATCATCATCATCCTTTTTCTTCTTCTGGTTCACAATGAAGTGATAAAAGTGATAACCATAAAGAGCAAATGATAAACAGAAGGGAGGGGTCGTCCCATCGCCTGTCCGCCCCCCTCTAATTAGTTACTCACCAGAAAAAAGTAATATCCGGGTGATTAATGAGCTGCGGTTTGAACAAGAAAAAATAAGAAGAAAAATGGCTGGTAAGTATTTTTTTATCAGTCAGTTCGTTTGGGTACGTGAGCTCCATTTTTCCTCAGCGTTTTTTCTTTCTCTCCTTGGACATAAATACTAATAAGTGTGGGTTGGGACTGTCCAGCACACGCTAAAATATAGACGGAGGAAACGTGTAAAGCTTGCGCGAAACAGCCGGACCAGGAAGTATTTTCAGCCTCACATACATGACCTCGGTGGAGTAGTGCTTATCGTGCCTAGCTATGAATCGGCCCGGGTTCGAATCCCGTCCCGGACAGTCGGCGTGCAGGTCACCCAGTTGTTCATCCTCCCTTCCGGGCTGATCGATAAATAGCATCTTCCATTTAGCGTAACCCGTTTCTGGGTCGTGATCTGTAGAGTCCCTCATAGAGTCCCGACAACCTAAGATTTGGACGCCATTACTGGCCCTGTGTTTTCGCCGCGCTTTTCAAACACTAGCACACGGTCTCGCGGCGAAGACAGGGCGTCCAAATCCACTGTCCAAATGTCGGGACTCTATCAAGGGAAGGACTCAGATCATGACCCAGAAACGGGTTACGCTAAATGGAAAAGGCTAAAATGGGTACCTTGCGAAACCTGCGGAAGGTAAACTGTGGCAATTCCGGACTTCACATTGGCCCGTGTCCCGAGGTAATGGGTTCATCCCACCACAGGCTCGAAGGGCCGTGTGACGAAGACGAGCACCGCCGCTACGCGCAGCTATAGGGTAGGTATACACGCAGGTTTACTTGTTTTTTATACATAGTCCAATACGTCTTCCCTTCTTCCTCAGTCTTCCGCATAAGAGCAAGGGAATCAATGTAACTTAAGAATCTGCACAACGAAAATAGGAGATAATTCGTTGGAAAGATGAAGTACGGTTATTTGGCAGGGAATGTCGCGTCGTTTGGACTACGTAACATTTTCTCATTTTAAACGAATCCAATCTTTAGTAACTGTAAAACGGAAAACGGGGAAAAATGTTTGAGAGGATATTAACGATAACTCGGCCAGGAAACTCGTACGTACAATTTAAAATCTTTCCCCTTCCTTCCTCCTCCCTTTCTCCTCTTTTCCGTGAACTCGAAAAGAGGAAAGAAAAAAAAATGGGGGCAGCATCAATTTACAGTGTTACATTTGCATTTCTTTTGCGTGTTTTCCTTGACGGGCCACACTGGCCTCACTGCTGTTCACCGTTGTGCTGCAGAAGTGTAAAAGTGAGATATATAGTGAGTAAGGGGCGACTCTATGTGTGACCACCATTGTTTGTTTCCGCGAAAAAGACTCTCTCTCTCTCTCTCTCTCTCTCTCTCTCTCTCTCTCTCTCTCTCTCTCTCTCTCTCTCTCTCTCTCTCTCTCTCTCTCTCTCTCTCTCTCTCTCTCTCTCTCTCTCTCTCTCTCTCTCTCTCTCTCTCTCTCTCTGTGTGTGTGTGTGTGTGTGTGTGTGTGTGTGCGTGTTTGTGCGTGTGCATGTGTGTGTGTGTGTGTGTGTGTGTGTGTGTGTGTGTGTGTGTGTGTGTGTTCGAGTGTTTGTGCGTGTTCGTGTGTGTGTGTGTGTGTGTGTGTGTGTGTGTGTGTGTGTGTGTGTGTGTGTGTGTGTGTGTGTGTGTGTGTGTGTGTGTGTGTGTGTGTGTGTGTGTGTATGTGTGTGTGTGTGTGTGTGTGTGTGTGTGTGTGTGTGTGTCACCGCCATGGGGGGTTCAGGACAGGTGTGCAGCCGCTTCTTTACCTGACAACACTGATACCGTTCGCTGCCAATATGCTCCTTACCGGGGCATTAACCCTTTACCCTGGCGCTGATAAGATAGCCCTATCACACCTGGCTCTATGTACGGCCGAACCAAAAGATGCAACACGCCCCTTCACTGTAATACACGCACGGCTCCACACACACAGCTCTGCTATAGACTGAGTGGAGTCAAACGTTCTTCGTCTCCTCAACTCCCGTCCTCTTATTAGTAGTCTTCTATCTATTTAATTCTGCCGTAATGTTGAATCTCTTTTTATCTTCTATCGATATTTTCATGCTGACTGGTTTTCTGAACTTGCTAACCGCATGCCTCCCGCCCTCCCGCGGCTCCACTGAACACGACTTTCTACTCTTGCTCATCCCTGTTTTATCCAAATCCCTTATGGAAGCGTTAACCAGAGTCTTTATTCCTTTATCCCTCCCGCTGGTACACTCTGAGAGAATCTTCCTCCATCTGTATTTCCTCCAGCCTACGACTTGAACTCTTTAATAAGGAAAGTATCAAGAAACCCCTCCAATAGAATTTGTCTTCTGTGTTGGCCTCTCGTCCTTTTTCTCTTGTCGGAGCAGCGTGAAGCGGGGTATTTTGTTGATGTTTTTGTGTTTTGCCTTTGCTGTATAAAAAAAAATCTTGTTCGTCGCCTTGATAGTGTCACCGGCGATCACCAATTATTGCCTGTCCGCCTCTCTCTGACGCCCACGCCAACACCTGAGGCACATTTACACCTGCACATTGATTGCCCTCTTTCCCGCTGCCCCGTCGTCCTGCCTCGCGCCATTCACGCCGCCCTGTTTCTCTGTTCCTCTCTCCTCCTGCCTCTTTGTGTATCTGTTTCCCTGCAGACTTAATTGGCTCCTGTCTCGCCTTTCTGTCCCTTAGATTCTCGCGTCTCAGGGCCAGTGTTCCTACCTAATTGACTTACTACCTTATATCCTCTCTCTCTCTTCCTCTCTCGCTCGCTCAGTTATCCTACCCCTGAGAATTCCTTCCTTAGCACTGACTTTGTATTGAGTTTCCACCTAATTGACTCTCTTCCTTCCTCTTTCCCTCATCTCAAGCTATCCATTACCCCGAAGCATCAATTTCGTATCGCAGACTTATTATCTCGCAGCTTTCCCGTCTCCTTTTCTCTGTAAAGGGGCTCTCACACATTCCCGGTCCCGGTCGCGACCGTCCCCGATGACTCCCGATAAGCCGATCGGGGCCTGACCGCCGACAAAATAGGCAATAATCCCCGGACCGGCGGCTTACCGCCGGTCTGCCTGCGGTAGACCGGCGGCTTACCGCCGGTAAGCCGGCGGTTTACCGGCGGTAGACCGGCGACCATATACGATTTTCGATTTCTCCGACCGGCGACTGCAGCAGGTCAGTCGGCGGAAGACCGCCGGCCTACCGGCGGCAGACCGCCGGTCTACCGGCGGCAGACCTGCTGCACATCGACGAGCAAACACTTTCTTTGCATTTTAATATATTTATAATTACCTCATAAATAGCTTCATACCTAAATTCATTCGTGTGCATAAAACTCTCTCTCTCTCTCTCTCTCTCTCTCTCTCTCTCTCTCTCTCTCTCTCTCTCTCTCTCTCTCTCCTTTCACCCATTCCTCTTCCTCTTTTTTTCCATCTCTCCACCCTCTCTCCCTTCTTTCCTCATTCTCCTCCATCCCTCCCTCTCTCTTCCTCGCTCCCTCCCACCTGTTCCTCCTTCCATTCCTTTCCCTTCTGTCTGTCTCTCTCTCTCTCTCTCTCTCTCTCTCTCTCTCTCTCTCTCTCTCTAAATCTATCTATCTCTATCTATCTATCTATCTATATCTATTTATCTATCTATCTATTTATCTCTATCTATCTATCTATCTATCGGCGGTCAGGCCCCGATCGGCTTATCGGGAGTCATCGGGGACGGTCGCGACCGGGACCGGGAATGTGTGAGAGCCCCTTTATCGGGAGTCATCGGGGACGGTCGCGACCAGGACCGGGAATGTGTGAGAGCCCCTTAAAGGGGCTCTCACATTCCTGGTCCCGGTCGCGACCGTCCCGATGACTCCGAGAAGCCGATCGGGGCCTGACCGCCGACAACATAGGCAATACTCCCCGGACCGGCGGCTTACCGCCGGTCTGCCTGCGGTAGACCGGCGGCTTACCGCCGGTAAGCCGGCGGTTTACCGGCGGTAGACCGGCGACCCTATACGATTTTCGATTTCTCCGACCGGCGACTGCAGCAGGTCAGTCGGCGGTAGACCGCCGGCCTACCGGCGGCAGACCGACCGACTGTAAGATCGGGGATTGTCGGCGGCAGACCGCCGGTCAACCGCCGGTCGACCCTGAGGACCGTAGACGCAGCCGACCACCGCCGGTCAACTTTAAAATTTTTAAAGATATCGGCGATGCGCCCGGTCGACCGGCGGTGTGGAAAAATGTCGCCGGTCGACCGGCGGTCACTCGACACCACGGCAGACCGGCGGTAGACCGCCAGTAGACCGGCAGGTGAACCGCGAGTGAACACCTGCGTCTGACCTGGGGATTAGCAAGGGAGGAAGGAGGAAAAAGAGGAAGAACAGGTAGGAGCGAGGGATTGAAGAGAGAGAGAAAGGAGGAAGAGGAATGGGTGAGAGAAATATATATATATATATATATATATATATATATATATATATATATATATATATATATATATAGATAGATAGATAGATAGATAGATAGATAGATATAGATATAGATATAGATATAGATATAGATATAGATAGATAGATAGATAGATAGATATAGATAGATATAGATAGATATAGATAGAGAGAGAGAGAGACAGAAGGGAAAGGAATGGAAGGAGGAACAGGTGGGAGGGAGTGAGGAAGAGAGAGGGAGTGAGGAAGAGAGAGGGAGGGATGGAGGGGAGTGAGGAATAGGGGTGGGCAGGTACCGGTACCAGTACCGGTACTAACGGTACCAGCTAAACGGTACGGTACCGGTACCAGATTGCTCGGTACCGGTACCAGTTGCTCGGATTTATTTATTGGATTTATTGATAATTCTTCATGTCCGATTTTTTTTTTAGGTTGCTAATAAATATTGTTATTGTTATTAGACTATGATCGAGCACATCCATAATAACTATACATGCAATTTTTTTATCGAAAAAATAAATATTCACTTCATTCAGAGAGAGAGAGAGATCACCACTTAGTAAGTGGATATCTCGGTGATATGGGTAGTGGGTACTCGATCATAGTCTAATAACAATAACAATATATATTAGCGTTTTCTAAAGACTCGTGGGACTCACTAACTTTTAACCCAAGACTTCGTTTTCTTTTTACTTGCCACTGTTAAATTCGTATGACTCGTTAACTTTTAGAGAGAGAGAGAGAGAGAGAGAGAGAGAGATCATATTTATCCAATAAAGCATTAACGAAAAGTTTGAATCCTTGGCGAGAGTTTCTGGCCATAAAGAATTGCATGATGAATTATATAAGATGATTAAATATTGGAGGTGTAGCAGGCGAGAGAGAGAGATCACCACTTAGTGAGTGGATATCTCGGTGATATGGGTAGTGGGTACTCGATCATAGTCTAATAACAATAATAATATTTATTAGCAACCTAAAAAAGAAAAAGAATCGGACATGAAAAATTATCCAGTAACTCCAATAAATAAATAAAATAATGGAAACGGGAGCTGTGATGGAAACGGAAAGCAGGACAAAATGGTGGGAACTTGGGGAGACGGTCAGCGGGCTGCGGGGCAGTGACTCAGCGTCTACACACAGGGCTCATACCACATGGAGGCGGGCGAGCACCGAGCGTCACTTGGTTCCTAACGGCAATGCGGAGTTCCGAGTGATCATTAAGCTTCCCGGAACCCAAGTGATCATGATGCTTCGCGGTACCAGTACCGATATCAGTTATCGATACCAGTACCGGCGAGTGATCATTAGGCTTCCCGGAACCCAAGTGATCATGATGCTTCGCGGTACTGGTATCGATAACTGCTATCGGTACTGGTACCGCGAAGCATCATGATCACTTGGGTTCCGGGAAGCTTAATGATCACTCGGTGCTCGCCCGCCTCATGCGGTATGGGCCCTGTGTGTAGACGCTGAGTCACTGCCCCGCTGACCGTCTCCCCAAGTTCCCACCATTTTGTCCTGCTTTCCGTTTCCATCACAGCTCCCGTTTCCATTATTTTATTTATTTATTGGAGTTACTGGATAATTCTTCATGTCCGATTCTTTTTCTTTTTTAGGTTGCTAATAAATATCTTTATTGTTATTAGACTATGATCGAGTACATCCATAATAACTATACATGCTATTTTTTTTTTAGAAAAAATAAATATTCACTTCATTCAGAGAGAGAGAGATTTACATAGATTTACATAGAAAATTAGACCACACAGACCCCATGGTACAGACTAGGTGGTCTGTCCTTAAACCTAAGTGATTTTACATTAATCAGAAGGCTCCTAAACGTTGCATTTCTACTCTAGTTGATATTAAGTTGAAGGAAGAGAGATTTTCTTTACAGGAAATTTGTTTGGGAATTTCATCAGAAGTCATTAAGAAAAAAAAACTCCTTTGGGTACCGGTACCGGTACCGGTACTAACGGTACTTGAGTTTTCGGTACCGGTACTACCGGTACTCAAATTAACGATACTTGCCCATCCCTAGTGAGGAAAGAAGGGAGAGAGGGTGGAAAGAGATGAAAAAAAGGAGGAAGAGGAATGGGTGAAAGGAGAGAGAGAGAGAGAGAGAGAGAGAGAGAGTGTTTTATGCACACGAATGAATTTTGGTATGAAGCTATTTAGGAGGTAATTATAAATATATGAAAATGCAAAGAAAGTGTTTTCTCGTTGATGTGCAGCAGGTCTGCCGCCGGTAGGCCGGCGGTCTACCGCCGACTGATCTGCTGCAGTCGCCGGTCGGAGAAATCGAAAATCGTATATGGTCGCCGGTCTACCGCCGGTAAACCGCCGGCTTACCGGCGGTAAGCCGCCGGTCCGGGGATTATTGCCTATTTTGTCGGCGGTCAGGCCCCGATCGGCTTATCGGGAGTCATCGGGGACGGTCGCGACCGGGACCGGGAATGTGTGAGAGCCCCTTAACCTGTCCCAAAACATCTTTCTTATCATTTTCCTATCTATTTGTCTCCCTTTATCTTATTTACCCTCCCTTCTGACATCCATTTCTCATCTCCCTATCTTTTATTAATAGTCTCCCTTCTACTCGCCTCCTCCCCCCTTCAGTATCCATTCTTTTTTTTTATCTCCCTACCTCTTAGTCTCCCTTCCTCCCTACTTCTTAGTCTCCCTTCCTCCCTACTCTTAGTCTCCCTTCCTCATAACTACTCAGCCTTCATGCAACCATTTCTTATCATCTCCCTACTTTCTCGACTCCCTTCCTCGTGCCTCTCCTCCTCTCAACCATCCATTCCTTATCATCTCCCTACCTTTAAATCTCCCTTGCTCTTGCCTAATCTTCCCTTAAACGTCTGTTTCTTATCATCTCCCTTAGTCTCCCTTTATCATGCTTCCCCTCTCCTCAACCATCCATTCCTTATCATCTCCCTACTTTTAAATCTCCCTTCCTCTTGCCTAATCTTCCCTTAAACGTCTATTTCTTATAACCTCCCTTAGTCTCCCTTCATCTTGCTTCCCCTCCCCTCAAGCATCCATTCCTTATTATCTCCCTACTTTTAAATCTCCCTTCCTCTTGCCTTATCTTCCCTTATTCTTCCTTCATCTTGCTTCCCCTCTCCTCAACCATTCATTCCTTATCATCTCCCTACTTTTAAATCTCCCTTCCTCTTGCCTAATCTTCCCTCTAGCGTCTTTCTTATCGCCTCCCTTAGTCTTCCCTCATTTTGCATTCTTTCCCCTCAACCACCCATTCCTTATCTCCGACGTCACATCTTGCCATCCAACTTCCCTCCCTCGCCGCTATCCTTCTCGCGAGCAGCCATTTCTTATCACCGAATTCTCATCTCCTTTCCTAATAGCTTCCTTCTCTCTTGGTTACTTTAGCCCCCAAGCATCCATTCTTTATCGCCGGATTCTCATCTCCGCGCCGTGCAGCCTCCCTCCCCACCCCCACACCGCCGCTCCGTTTTCTCTTTCCGCTACTAAAAATAAAGATAACGTACCTGGCCCAGCTTTGTGCTCTCACCATTCACACGCCTCTCAAACATGCCTAATTAAATGTACCTCGAAATAGATAAACAACAATAATGACAACAATAACGTGAAAACAATAATATTAATAGAAGAGACAAGCAAAGCAATGGCCGTAATTACAATTCCACTTCCACCACACAAATAAAATCAAAACTAGTGTGAGAAGAGACAAAAAAAATCGCAATAACAACAATATGAAAGCAGTGATATCAATAGAAGTGACACGGCACAACAATGGATGTAATTACGACTAACCTTCATATGTTAAGACACATTCGCTTCTCCCACCAATCCCATTACCAACCCTTCCCTTATCGACCAGTCCCATTACCAACCCTTCCCCTATACACCAGTGACATTACCAATCCCTCCCCTATCCACCAGTCCCATTACCAACCCTTCCCCTATCCACCAGTCCAATTACCAATCCTTCCCCTATCCACCAGTCCCATTACCAACCCTTCCCCTATCCACCAGTCCCATTACCAACCCTTCTCCTATCCACCAGTCCCATTACCAGCCCTTCCCCTATCCACCAGTCCCATTACCAACCCTTCCCCTATCCACCAGTTCCATTACCAATCCTTCCCCTATACACCAGTGACATTACCAACCCCTCCCCAATCCACCAGTCCCATTACCAACCCTTCCCCTATCGACCAGTCCCATTACCAACCCTTCCCCTATCCACCAGTCCCATTACCAACCCTTCCCCTATCCACCAGTTCCATTACCAATCCTTCCGCTATCCACCAGTCCCATTACCAACCCTTCCCCTATCGACCAGTCCTATTACCAACCCTTCCCCTATCCACCAGTTCCATTACCAATCCTTCCCCTATCCACCAGTCCCATTACCAACCCTTCCCTTATCCACCAGTCCCATTACCAACCCTTCCCCTATCGACCAGTCCAATTATCAACCCTTCCCCTATCCACCAGTTCCATTACCAATCCTTCCCCTATCCACCAGTCCCATTACCAGCCCTTCCCCTATCCACCAGTTCCATTACCAATCCTTCCCCTATCCACCAGTCCAATTACCAATCCTTTCCCTATCGACCAGTCCTATTACCAACCCTTCCCCTATCCACCAGTCCCATTACCAGCCCTTCCCCTATCCACCAGTTCCATTACCAATCCTTCCCCTATCCACCAGTCCAATTACCAATCCTTTCCCTATCCACCAGTCCCATTACCAACCCTTCCCTTATCCACCAGTCCCATTACCAACCCTTCCCCTATCCAACTGTCCCATTACCAACCCTTCCCCTATCCACCAGTCCCATTACCAACCCTTCCCCTATCCAACTGTCCCATTACCAACCCTTCCCCTATCCACCAGTCCAATTACCAATCCTTCCGCTATCTACCAGAACCATTACCAACCCATCCCCTATCCATCATTTCCATTACCAATCATTCCCCTATCCACCAGTCCCATTACCAACCATTCCCCTATCCACCAGTCCCATTACCAATCCTTCCCCTATCCACCTGTCCCATTACAAACCCTTCCCCTATCCACCAGTTCCATTACCAATCCTTCTCCTATCCACCAGTCCCATTAACAACACTTCCCCTATCCACCAGTCCCATTACCAATCCTTCCCCTATCCACCAGTTCCATTACCAATCCTTCCCCTCTCCACCAATCCCATTACCAACCCTTCCCCTATCCACCAGTCATATTACCAATCCTTCCCCCATCCACCAGTCCCATTACCAACCCTTCCCCTATCCACCAGTCCTGTTACCAATCTTTCCCCTATCCACCAGTCCCATTACCAACCATTCCCCTATCCACCAGTCCCATTACCAAAACTTCCCCTATCAACCTGTCCCATTACCAACCCTTCCCCTACCCACCAGTTTCGTTACCAATCCTTCCCCTATCCAACTGTCCCATTACCAACCTTTCCCCTATCCACCAGTCCCATTACCAATCCTTCCCCTATCCACCAGTCCCATCACCAATCCTTCCCCTATCCACCAGTCCCATCACCAATCCTTCGCCTATCCACCAGTCTCTTTACCATCCCTTCCAATATCCACCAGTCCCATTACCAATCCTTCCCCTATCCACCAGTCCCATCACCAATCCTTCCCCTATCCACCAGTCCCATTACCAACCCTTCCCCTATCCACTAGTTCCATTACCAATCCTTCCCCTATCCACCAGTCCCATTAAAAATCCTTCCTCTATCCACCAGTCACATTACCAACCCTTCCCCTATCCAACAGTACCATTACCAATCCTTCCCCTATCCACCAGTCCCATTACCTACCCTTCCCCTATCCACCAGACCCATTACCAACCCTTCCCCTCTTCACCAGTCCCATTACCAATCCTTCCCCTGTCCACCAGTCCCATTACCAACCCTTCTACTATCCACCAGTCCCGTTATCAATCCTTCCCCTATCCACCAGTCCCATTACCAATCCTTCCCCTATCCACCAGTCCCATTAACAACCCTTCCCCTATCCACCAGTCCCATTACCAATCCTTCCCCTATCTACCGGTCCCATTACCAATCCTTTCCCTATCCACCAGTCCCATCACCAATCCTTCCCCTATCCACCAGTCCCATTACCAACCCTTCCCCTATCCACTAGTTCCATTACCAATCTTTCCCCTCTCCACCAGTCCCATTACCAACTCTTCCCCTTTCCACCAGTCCCATTACCAACCCGTCCCCTATCCACCAGTCACATTACCAATCCTTCCCCTATCCACCAGTCCTATTACCAACCCTTCCCTTATCCAACAGTACCATTACCAATCCTTCCCCTATCCACCAGTCCCATTACCTACCCTTCCCCTCTCCACCAGTCCCATTACCAACCCTTCCCCTCTTCACCAGTCCCATTACCAATTCTTCTCCTATCCACCAGTCCCATTACCAACCCTTTCCCTATCCACCAGTCTCGTTATCAATCCTTCCCCTATCCACCAGTCCCATTACCAACCCTTCTCCTATCCACCAGTCCCATTAACAATCCTTCCCCTATCCACCAGTCCCATTAACAACCCTTCCCCTATCCATCAGTCCCATTACCAATCCTTCCCCTATTCACCAGTCCCATTACCAACCCTTCCCCTATACACCAGTCCCATTCCCAACCCTTCCTATCTCCACTAGTAACATTACCAATCCTTCCCCTATCCACCAGTCCCATTACCAATCCTTCCCCTATCCACCAGTCCCATTACCAACCCTTCCACTGTCCACCAGTTCCATTACCAATCCTTCACCTATCCAACAGTCCCATTACCAACCCTTCCCCTCTCCACCATTCCCATTTCCAACCCTTCCCCTATCCACCAGTCCCATTACCAGTCCTTCCCCTATCCACCAATCCCATTACCAACCCTTCCTCTCTTTACCAGTCCCATTACCAATCCTTCCCCTATCCACCAGTCCCATTACCAATCTTTCCCCTATCCACAAGTCCCATTACTAATCGTTCCCCTATCCACCAGTCCCATTACCAACCCTTCCCCTATCCACCAGTCCCACTACCAAAACTTCCCCTGTCCACCAGTCCCATTACCAATCCTTTACCTATTCAGCAGTCCCATTACCAAACCGTCCTCTATCCAGCAGTCCCATTACCAACCCTTCCCTTATCCACCAGTCACATTACCACCCCTTCGCCTCTCCACCAGTCCCATTACTAACCCGTCCCCTATCCACTAGTCCCGTTACCAAACCTTCCCCTCTCCACCAGTCCCATTACCAACCCGTCACCTATCCACCAGTCCCATTACCAACCCTTCCCCTCTTCACCAGTCCCATTACCAACCCGTCCCATACCCACCAGTCTCATTACCAATCCTTCCCCTATCTACCAGTCCATTTACCAGCACTTTCCCTATCCACCAGTCCCATTACCGATCCTTCCCCTATCCAACAGTCCCATTACCAATCCATTCCCTATCCACCAGTCCCATTACCAATCCTTCCCCTATCCACCAGTCCCATTACCAACCCTTCCACTATCAACCAGTTCCATTATCAATCTTTCCCCTATCCACCAGTCCAGTTAACAACCCTTCCCCTCTCCACCAGTCCCATTACCAACCCTTCCCCTATCCACCAGACCCATTACCAATTCTTCCCCTATCCACCAGTCCCAGTATCAACCCTTCCCCTATCCACCATTCCCATTACCAATCCTTCCCCTATCCACCAGTCCCATTACCAACCCTTCCCCTATCCACCATTTCCATTACCAATCCTTCCCCTATCCACCAGTCCCATTACCAACCCTTCCCCTATCCACCAGTTCCATTACCAACCCGTCCCCTGTCCACCATTCCCATTACCAATCCTTCTCCTCTCCTCCAGTCCCATTACCAACCCGTCCCCTATCCAGCAGTCCCATTACCAACCCTTCCCCTATCCACCAGTCCCATTACCAACCCTTCCCCTATCCACCAGTCCCATTACCAACCCTTCCCCTATCCACCAGTCCCATTACCAACCCTTCCCCTATCCACCAGTCCCATTACCAACCCTTCCCCTATCCACCAGTCCCATTACCAACCCTTCCCCTCTCCACCAATCCCATTACCAACCCTTCCCGTATCCAGCAGTCCCATTACCAACCCTTCCCCTATCCACCAGTCCCATTACCAACCCTTCCCCTCTCCACCAGTCCCATTACCAACCCTTCCCCTCTCCACCAGTCCCATTACCAACCCTTCCCCTATCCACCAGTCCCATTACCAACCTTTCCCCTATTAACCAGTCCCATTACCAACCCTTCTCCTATCCACCAATCCCATTACCAACCCTTCCCGTATCCAGCAGTCCCATTACCAACCCTTCCCCTATCCACCAGTCCCATTACCAACCCTTCCCCTCTCCACCAGTCCCATTACCAACCCTTCCCCTCTCCACCAGTCCCATTACCAACCCTTCCCCTATCCACCAGTCCCATTACCAACCCTTCCCCTATTAACCAGTCCCATTACCAACCCTTCTCCTATCCACCAGTCCCATTACCAATCCTTCCCCTCTCCTCCAGTTCCATTACTAACGGGGATCAATCGGGTTCCAATAAGTGTATCTTTAGGTTCATGGTACAGAAAAAAGGTCAAAAAACCATCAGGGTCATAAAACCACCCCTGGATATGACCCAAACTCCTACGAAAGCCTTGTCATATATGTGAACTTGGGCGAGGAAATGTTTATTAATACAACCCTAACACCCACTTCCCCCACATAAAGTTAATCAGAACTATTGCAAGAAGAGAGAGAGAGAGAGAGAGAGAGCAAAAAAAAAAGTGTCATTTCCGAGCAACCAAGAGAACTTTTCATGAAGACAATCAAGACAATCACACCCGGACTTGTTGTTGCTGCCGCCGCTCCTGTCCGCTCCTGCTTGCTTGCTTTTGGCGGTGTTTCGGATGCTCTTTCTGTTTTCTGTTCCTCGCGCTGTTTTTTTGGCTCTAGTTTTGTTTTGTTTTTTCTTGTTTTCCGCCACACTCGTTACAGTTTGCAAGCCGGGCACATTTAGACCATAGTGTGTGTATATATGTGTGTGTGTGTGTGTGTGTGTGTGTGTCACCGTTGCCAGATTGCCGTACTCAGAGCATAGTATTTACCAGTTTCTGACGCCTAACTACTGCCAAGAAACATCGGGAATTAACTATTTTAACGATAATTATGAGTGAATCTCCTTATTGGGGTCCACGAGACAATATTTGGGTCGGAAGTCGGTAAATATAAGAGGCTGAGCAAGACAATCTGGCAACTTTGGTGTGTGTGTGTGTGTGTGTGTGTGTGTGTGTGTGTGTGTGTATGTCTGTGTGTGTGTGTGTGTGTGTGTGTGTGTGTGTGTGTGTGTGTGCTACGGGAGGGGAGAAAAAACATTACCCTTGTGTGTATGTCTGTGTGTGTGTGTGTGTGTGTGTACCCGGGCGCATTAAGATCAGCAACATTATAGGGCCAGTGCGTCATTACTACGTCATTACTGCAACGATTCACGCTAGTCACCGATCATTTGTTTGTTCAAAGGATTTAAAACAAGTCATTTCCACTGTAATTATGAAGGAAGGGAGGGAGGGGGGGAAGGAGTGCATGAGTGGGAGGGAAGGAAGGAACGAACAGAGGATGAGGGGAGACAGTGTTTGGGGAGTGATCATTAGAGAGAGTGGAGGAAGGAGAGTGGATGAGTGGGGAGGAGGAACGAGAGGAGTGTGTAACAAGAGGGGAGAGAGAGAGAATGAGGGGAGAGACTGTTTGGGGAGTAGTCGTTAGAGAAGGTGGAAGAGGGAGTGTGGATGAGTGGGGAGAGAAAACGAGAGGAGAGAGAAGCGAAAGAGGAATGAGAGAGAGGAGGTGAATTAAAGGTAGAAAAAAAAGATGAAAATACGTGAGGAAGAAATGGGATGGGTGAATAAAGAAATAAATAGCAATAAAGACTAGAGATGAATAGAGGTGAATAAAGAGGAATTAATTAAAAGGTATGAGATAAAAAAAAGGAAAAGGGGAAAGATGGGAAAGTGAGAGGATGAGAAAAGGGAAATAAGTGGAATAGAGAAACGAATGAATAAATATAAGGAGAAAATGAGGATATGAAAAGAGGGGAAAGGAAAACGGGAAACATGAGAAGTGAAAGCAAAAAAAGGGAGATCAAAATAAATGGAATAGAGAACAGGATGAATAACTATAAGAAATGAAAAGGCATGAAAAGAGGAAAAAGGGGAAAACACAGAAGAGAAAGTGGGAGGACAAGAAAGAGATTAAAATAACAGAAAAAAGATGATTGAATATAAAAAGAAAATAAGGAGAAGGGAAGAGAAAGGAGGAACAAGTGAAAGAAAAATAAGGTGACATAATACAGAGAAGTGATGATTAGAAAGGGAACATGAGAAGGTATGAAAGAAAAAAGTGAGGTAATGGGAAGGGAAAAGATGATAAAATGGTAAACAGGTGAAATTGGGAAAAAGGATGATGGGCTAGGAAAGAAAAAAAGGAGGTAATGGGAAGGGAAGAGAAGGTGAGATGGTAAATGGATGAAATTGAGAAAAATGATGATAGGGGTAGGAAAGAAATAAAAGGAGGTAATGGGAAGGGAAGAGAAGGTGAGATAGTAAATGGGTGAAATTGGGAAAAATGATGGCGGGGTAAGAAAGAAAAAAGGGAGGTAATGGGAAGGGAAGAAGAGGTGAGATGGTAAATGGGGGAAACTGGGAAAAAGGATGATGGGCTAGGAAAGAAAAAAAAAGGAGGTAACGAGAAGGGAAGAGAAGGTGAGATGGTAAACGGGTGAAATTGAGAAAAATTATGATTGGGTAGGAAAGAAAAAAAAGGAGGTAATGGGAAGGGAAGAGAAGGTGAGATAGTAAATGGGTGAAATTGGGAAAAAGGATGACAGAGGTAGGAAAGAAAAAGGGAGGTAATGGAAAGGGAAGAGAAGAGAAGGTGAGATGGTAAATGGGTGAAATTGAGAAAAATTATGATAAAGGTAGGGAAGAAAAAGGGAGGTAATGGGAAGGGAAGAGAAGGTGAGATGGTAAATGGGTGAAATTGAGAAAAATTATGATAAAGGTAGGGAAGAAAAAGGGAGGTAATGAGAAGGGAAGAGAAGGTGAGATAGTAAATGGATGAAATTGGGAAAAATGATGATAGGGGTAGGAAAGAAAAAAGGGAGGTAATGGGAAGGGAAGAGAAGGTGAGATAGTAAATGGATGAAATTGGGAAAAATGATGATAGGGGTAGGAAAGAAAAAAGGGAGGTAATGGGAAGGGAAGAGAAGGTGAGATGGTAAATGGATGAAATTGAGAGAAATTATGATAAAGGTAGGGAAGAAAAAGGGAGGTAATGGGAAGGGAAGAGAAGGTGAGATAGTAAATGGGTGAAATTGGGAAAAATGATGATAGAGGTAGGAAAGAAATAAAAGGAGGTAATGGGAAGGGAAGACAAGGTGAGATGGTAATTGGGTGAAATTGGAAAAAATGATGATAAAGGTAGGAAAGAAAAAGAGGGGGTAATGGAAAGGGAAGAAGAGGTGAGACGGTAAATGAAGGAAATGGGGGAAAAAGAAGAAGGCTTAGGGAGACCATTACTGCCCATTATCATCCCTATCACCACCAGCGACCCACATCTAGATCATCACGGCTATCATTCATCCCCCCTCCCACCACCACCATCACCACCACCCTCACCCCCACCTCCACCCCCCTCCTCCCACCACCACCACCACCAGTCCACTCCTGTCCTATCCATCATCACCACCCTCACTTCCACCACATTAAGGACAGTCAACACACACACACACACACACACACACACACACACACACACACACACACACAATGACACTGATGAGCTTGCACGAGTCTCCCTCCATAATTTATACGCGGCTCTTTGGGTTCGAGCAAAAATCAGAGTTTTCACCAAATCTTTCTCAGGTTCACAAAATTACGCCGAACAATAACCGGTGTGTGATATTTTGCCGTGATGGACAATGCCTTATATCACCACACTTGAACAGTACGCATAATTATAATAGCTGTAATAAAGAAGACCGAAATTGACCTCTCTCCTGTTATATCGTTTTTTTTTTATTTTTTTTTATTTGGAGCAATGTCACGCGGGCTTTTATTCTTTTTGTTTTTGTTTGTTTGTTTATTGCCCTTGAGTTGCCTCCCTTGCTGTAATAAAAGACATTGACTAAATAAAGATAATACACAATACCTTACCTTACACCCAAAACAACATAATTTAGCCGGAAAACAAATAAAACCATAACTCCCTCACTACTACTGCCGCTCCTGCCCATTTATCAAGTTTTAAGTCCTGTAAGAGAATAAATGCACGGTAAAGGAAACAAATGGAGGAGAAGAAGGCGTTTGCGATGAATCTCAATGGAAAACGCTTCGTCGAGGAGGAGCTGGCGGTGGCGGTGGCTGAGTGGCGGTGGCGGCGTTGGCTGAGTGGCTGACTAAAGGCGTGCTCTTCAAACTTTTCTTACCGCGACCTACTTTTATAATCTAACCGCGGTATTATTCTCACGACCTTTTGTGACGCCTCTGTAAATGACGTGCCTCCCGTGATCTGGTATTAAGTAAGCTATTCAGGAAGAAGCAGCAGCAACTCAGTGAGGAGTTTTGGGAGCTATATTATGGCGAGCAGTTTCGTGAGCTATAATACGGCGAGCAGTTTCGTGGCCTATGTTATGGTGAGGAATTTCGTGATCCGTATTATGGTGAGCAGTTTCGTGACCTGCATTATGGTGAGCAGTTTCGTGACCCGTATTATGGTGAGCTGTTTCGTGACCTGTATTATGGTGAGCAGTTTCGTGGCCTGTATTATGGTGAGCAGTTTCGTGACCTGTATTATGGTGAGCAGTTTCGTGACCTGTATTATGGTGAGCAGTTTCGTGACTTGTATTATGGTGAGCAGTTTCGTGACTTGTATTATGGTGAGCAGTTTCGTGACCTGTATTATGGTGAGCAGTTTCGTGACCTGTATTATGGTGGGCAGTTTCGTGACTTGTATTATGGTGAGCAGTTTCGTGACCTGTATTATGGTGAGCAGTTTCGTGACCTGTATTATGGTGGGCAGTTTCGTGCCTTGTATTATGGTGAGCAGTTTCGTGACCTGTATTATGGTGGGCAGTTTCGTGACTTGTATTATGGTGAGCAGTTTCGTGACTTGTATTATGGTGAGCAGTTTCGTGACCTGTATTATGGTGAGCAGTTTCGTGACTTGTATTATGGTGAGCAGTTTCGTGCCTTGTATTATGGTGAGCAGTTTCGTGACCTGTATTATGGTGGGCAGTTTCGTGACTTGTATTATGGTGAGCAGTTTCGTGACTTGTATTATGGTGAGCAGTTTCGTGACCTGTATTATGGTGAGCAGTTTCGTGACTTGTATTATGGTGGGCAGTTTCGTGACTTGTATTATGGTGGGCAGTTTCGTGACTTGTATTATGGTGAGCAGTTTCGTGACCTGTATTATGGTGGGCAGTTTCGTGACCTGTATTATGGTGGGCAGTTTCGTGACCTGTATTATGGTGGGCAGTTTCGTGACCTGCATTATGGTGCGCAGTTTCGTGACTTGTATTATGGTGAGCAGTTTCGTGACCTGTATTATGGTGGGCAGTTTCGTGACTTGTATTATGGTGAGCAGTTTCGTGACTTGTATTATGGTGAGCAGTTTCGTGACTTGTATTATGGTGAGCAGTTTCGTGACTTGTATTATGGTGGGCAGTTTCGTGACTTGTATTATGGTGAGCAGTTTCGTGACTTGTATTATGGTGAGCAGTTTCGTGACTTGTATTATGGTGGGCAGTTTCGTGACTTGTATTATGGTGAGCAGTTTCGTGACTTGTATTATGGTGGGCAGTTTCGTGACTTGTATTATGGTGAGCAGTTTCATGACTTGTATTATGGTGAGCAGTTTCGTGACCTGTATTATGGTGGGCAGTTTCGTGACTTGTATTATGGTGAGCAGTTTCGTGACCTCTGTTATGGTGAGCAGTTTCGTGACCTGTATTATGGTGAGCAGTTTCGTGGCTTGTATTATGGTGAGCAGTTTCGTGACCTCTGTTATGGTGAGCAGTTTCGTGACCTGTATTATGGTGAGCAGTTTCGTGACTTGTATTATGGTGAGCAGTTTCGTGACTTGTTTTATGGTGAGCTGTTTCGTGGCGTGTATTATGGTGAGCAGTTTCGTGACCTCTGTTATGGTGAGCAGTTTCGTGGCGTGTATTATGGTGAGCAGTTTCGTGACCTCTGTTATGGTGAGCAGTTTCGTGACCTGTATTATGGTGAGCAGTTTCGTGACCTCTGTTATGGTGAGCAGTTTCGTGACCTGTATTATGGTGAGCAGTTTCGTGGCTTATATTATGGTGAGCAGTTTCGTGACCTCTGTTATGGTGAGCAGTTTCGTGGTCTGTATTATGGTGAGCAGTTTCGTGGCTTATATTATGGTGAACAGTTTCGTGACCTGTATTATGGTGAACAGTTTCGTGACCTGTATTATGGTGAGCAGTTTCGTGGCTTATATTATGGTGAACAGTTTCGTGACCTGTATTATGGTGAGCAGTTTCGTGGCTTATATTATGGTGAACAGTTTCGTGACCTGTATTATGGTGAGCAGTTTCGTGGCTTATATTATGGTGAACAGTTTCGTGACCTGTATTATAGTGAGCAGTTTCGTGGTCTGTATTATGATGAGCAGTTCCGTGACCTGTATTATGGTGAGCAGTTCCGTGACCTGTATTATGGTGCTGGGAGGCGACATACGGAGGAGCATTGAGCAACGGTGTGTCACTATACAGAGGTTACTCACACCTTCGTCATCTCTAACTTTGATCATAACTTCTGTCTCATAACGCGAGGAAATGATGAAACTGCGCCACTACATAAACTGAATCGTGTCGGATGTCAGCGTCTTCTTGGTTAATATAAAGTTAAGGGAAGTAATCAAAGTTAGGGTTGAGGAATAGGATGTGAGATTCCATTAACTTGCACAACCAATCTCACATGTTTTCCACCACGAAGAGGCTTAGCGGAGTTTCTTTTTCGTTTTGTTTGTTGTTTTTGTCCTTTAGCTGCTTCCTTTGCTATAGGAAAAAAAAAAGATACTCTCTATAACCACACTCTTAAAAAAAAATCAAAATTGTTGCGGGTATGAAAGGAAGGAAAAAATGTTCGTTGAGTTAGTATGGTAAGAGGATGAACGGGAAATACGAGACTTGATTCAATATTGTTTGGGCAGGGCTAAGCTGAGAGAGACTGGTGCACATGTACGACTACGGTTAAAAACAGAAGAAAAGGTGGTTCAGTAAGCTAGCTATGAAAATGAAGTAAGGCGATGTAAGACAACAATTTCCTTCAAGCATGTGTCATTGGGACTGCACATGTATGACTAAAGGTATAAACAAAACAAAATAAGAGTTAGTTTAAAAAAGATAGCAATGAGAATGAGGCAAGGCGCTGCAAGACAATTTCCCTCAAGAAAGCATCGCAGGGGCTGAGATGAGCGAGAGAGTGATGGAGACATGCGAGGCCTTGACGGGAATGAGAGCAAAATCGAGACAACACGAGGGGCGGACTGACGGCTGCATGGACACACGAAAAAAATATTAGGTTAGTTTGCGTGGTACTAGTTTGAAGGAGGAACACAACAGATTTCCTTCAGGAGTAAGTGTAGGCAGGGCTGGGGCGAGGGGAAGAGTGATGCAGATGTGCGTTGGGAGTGGGCGTGGATGGGACGGCCGAAGAGGAGGGGAGAGAGAGAGAGGAAAGAACAAGGAAGGTTTGGGTTGGGTTGGCTGGCGAGAACGTGTGTGTTGAGGCGGAGCAAACGGCGCACTGAGGCAGGGAACGAGTGCAACAAAAATGAGAAGCGAGGTACGTGAGGGAGGTCGAGGGGGTGTGAAAAATACGTGAAGAAAATATGAAAACCGGAGCAGCACGAAGCAAAGGTGGCGAAGGAAAGAATAAAAGGAAACGAGTTCGTGAAAACAGGACGCAAAACACCTGTAAACACCTGAAGGACGGAAGAGGAGGTGGGGAAGGGGAGGTGAAGGACAGAAGCGGGTAGCGGAAAGGAGGTGGAACAAAGGAAGAGACAGGAAGATTGAAAGGCAGAGGAAAATAAGGCGTAAAGGAAAGGTGGAGAGGTGGAGGAAAAAAGAGGGAAAGTGGAAAAGGGGAGGAAAGGAAGGGTTTGAAGAAAAGCGAGGAAGAAGGCGAAGGAGAAGTGGAGGAAATGAAACGAAAGAAGAATTGTGTGGGAGGAGAGGAAGAAGAGAAAGAAATTTGGAGATGGAGTAAAAGTGGAGGAGGACCGGATATGAAAAAGTGGGGGGGGTGATGGGAAGAGAACGGGGAGGGGGTGAAGAAGGAAGGGGGAGTGAGAAAGAGAGGTGTGGAGGGGGGGCAGTAGGTGGGGGAAAGGGAGGTGAAGAAGGAGGGAAAGGAGGTGATGAAGAGGGAATAGGAGGTGGGGGAGAGAGAAAAGATAGGGGGGGAGAGGGACAGAAGGTGGGGGGAAGGGAAAGGATAAGAGGGGAGGGAAAGGATTAGGAGAGAGAGAGGAAAAGAGGTGAAGGGAGGGAAACGAGGGAGTGAAGGGAGGGGCAAAAGGTGAGGGGAAAGACAGGTGGAGGGAGAGGAGGTGAAGAGAGGGAGAGGAGGTGGGAGAGGAGCAGGGGGTGGGGAGGAGAGGGTCAGGAGGTGAAGAACGGGGGACAGGAGGGGGAGGAACAAGAGGAGAAGGGGTGGGAGGGACAGGAGGAGAAGGAGGGAGAGAGGGAGAGAAAGTGACGGGGAGGGGCAAGAGGATAAGAGGGGGGTGGGGTAGGTGCATGCTAATACCTGCAGCCAACCGCCTCCTCCTTCGCGATTTACGGTCTGGGATTTTTTTTCACTTTCTTTTCTGACGCTGAACTCGACTCTTCTTTGTGCGCAGATTATGATTATTACTGATTGTTACTCTCAGCTCGGAGCATCGGTGAGAAAGGAGGTAAATATCATTATCATTACTATTATCATTACTTATTTTTAGTATTATATTGCTGGTGATTTTTTTATACATTTTAGTAGTAGTAGTAGTAGTAGTAGTAGTAGTAGTAGTAATAGCAGTGGTAGTAGTAGTAGTAGTAGTAGTAGTCGTAGTAGTAGTAGTAGTAGTAGTAGTAAAAGTATTATTATTATTATTGTTAGAATTAGTATTAGTAGCAGCAGCCTTACATCTGTATCAGTATCATATTTTTTTGGCCATTATTATTACTATTATTTTATCATCGATGTTATCATTCTTCACCAGTCATGCCCTCTCACAGATGCTGTTCACATACAGGGGCCTTGTCCGCCCTTGTATGGAGTATATGCATCTCATGTGTGTGGGGAGGGGCTCCACACACAAAGCGATTTTGAACTAAGAGGAGTCTTAGTAAAAGGCTTTTCACCGTCTCATTAACTTCCCTTCTCTAACTGACAATGTTCTACCTCTCAAGTTCCGCTGCAATATTGCCAGTCTTTCAATCTTCTATCGACATTTTCATGCTGAGTGCTTTTGGGAACTTGCTAACTACATGCCCCTCCCTCGGTACTGTTACACACGACTTTTCATTCTAACTCCAAATCCAAATCCTGTATGCAAGAGTTAACCAGTATCTCCATTTCTTCAGCCCTCTCACTGATAAACTTTGGAACACTCTTCCTGCCTACGACATGAACTCTTCTGAGAGAGGAATATCTATACACCTCTCAATCCGAAATTCACCTCTCTTCTGGCCACTCCTGTTTGTTTTTGCAGGAGCATCGCTTAGCGGGTTTTTTGTTTTTCTCTTTGTTTTTTCCCTCGAGCTTTTTCCTTTACTGTAGAAAAATATTAAACATCTCTTGGGCCTAGTGGTCAGCGTGCGGGCGTGGTGAGCCCGGGGACCTAGGTTCGAGTCCCACCGATCCACGCTGACAATTTTCAACAATCGCCGAGTAGCGGAAGATTGCCCACATGCACATCGTCAATCAACCCTAACTTCAAAGACTTCGGTCAAGAGGAGCAGTGTGGGGCAGCATGGGCCAGGCAAGTTCATACATCACGGCAGCCACTATAAATATAAAAAAAATCCCCAGCGCCACTAACGGGCTGGGGTCGTCCAAGAGACCCCCCAAGAAAGCCTACTTGCGCTATAGGCAGCACCGAATAAAAAAAAACTACTAATTCAACATAATTCCAGGCATTCATCAGACACCAACGACAAACAACAAACTTCCCCCGGCGCCGCAATGGTTTCCAGGACACACAGATCGCGCGGTTCATTCTCTTTGCATTCCCCGGCACCGCGTTTCCTTTCTTGCTCCTCCTGACTCTTTATCTCAATACTTTTCGCCTTACTTCACTCTCTTTCGCATTAATCTCAGTCTCTCGTAACTTCTGTGCCATCAATATCAAGGAGCGGAGGAGCAGAGGCTGGAGTGCAGGGGTCAGGGAGGGAGGGAAGGAAGGGAGGAAGGGGAGGAGAGAGAGGGAGAGGAAAGTTAAGGGGAAAGGGGAAAGAGGAAGAGGAAGGGAAAGTGAGAGGAGTGAAAACAGGGGTGAGGGGAAAGAGGGTGAAGAGGCAGTTGGGAAGGGAAAGAGGGGAAGGATTGTAGGGAACGGGTTGAGGGGTGACGGGAAGAGAAAGGGAATGTGGAGAGGGATGAAGATAGGAGTGAGGGGAAAGGGAATAGAATGGGCAGGTGAGAAGCATAAGAGGGAAAGGGGAAGGAGAGGAAAGGGGGTAAGAGGAAGAGGAAGGGAAGGTGAAGAGGAATGAAGACAAGGGTGAGGGGAAAGGAAGTGAAGGGGCAGGTCGGAAGGGTAAGAAGAGGTGAGAGAGGGGAAGTGAGAGGTGAGGGGATGCGGGAAAGAGGTGAAGGATGAGGAGGACGCGACCAATGTCTTATGTCCCCTCACCCCCCCACACACACACGCACACATTCAGCCCCCCACCACCCCCTCACACATCCTCAGCTCCCCCCCCTCCCCCCCACACCTTCATCTTTCCCCCACGTGCACCACCTCGTAACAAGGATCTGAAAGGCTCTGTGGAGGTCCCCGGCATGAAGTCTTCCTACCCCTGCGCGTCCATTGTGGGAGTCCATCTGAGTATTTTTGTGGATCGTTCTTGTGGGGGAAATTATAAAGCTTCTCTTTCCTACTGTCATGCGCATCCTCTTCCTCCTCTTCCCTCCCTCACTACTCGCTTCGCTTCACCTCACATCCATTCATCTTCCTTCTTCTCCTCCTTCTGTTCCTCACACTTCCTTAACCCTCCTTCCACTTCACCTATCTCCACACATTGTTACCTCCCCTCCCCTCATACCTTCCTCCCGTCCTCTTTCTTCTCATTCAACCTTTATTATACGCTTGATCCTCCTCCTCCTTCTCCTCCTCCTCCTCCTCCTCCATCGACTCCTCCATCTTACACTTCCTTGATCTTCCTTCCCCTTCGCCTATAACCATCCATTACATCTCCTCTCCCTTCCCCTCACCCCAAACACCCATTGCTTCTCGTCTCCCCTCACGTCACCCCACCCTCCAGTTTTCCTTCTTCTCTCACAACCTTTGATACACCTGTCCCTTCTCCTCCTCCTCCCCGTTGTCGTCCTCCTCCTCCTCCTACTCCTCCTCCTCCTCCTACTACTACTACTATTACTATCGCTAACTTCCCTCCCTGGAAACCCCTGATGCCAGCTTCAATTTCTTTCGTGATTAAAACTTGCAGGATCAGACTAACTATTATTTTTTTCCCTCTCCTTGATCTACACTTTTTCCTTCTCTTCTTTTATCTCCCTTACCTCCCACCCTCCCTCCTTACCTACCTGCGTTTCTTCCTCTCTCCTTCCCTCCCTCCGTTCGTTGCTTCCTCTCTCCCTTCCTCTCTTTCCTCCTCTTTCGTTCTCCCTTCCCCCCTTCCTTCCTCCTCGACACACCAATTCTTCCGGCGATTTCACTCTCATATTCCGGCACCTTTTGCAGCCACTCTTCTTCTTTCTCTATTTAACACTTCACCTCTCTCTCTCTCTCTCTCTCTCTCTCTCTCTCTCTCTCTCTCTCTCTCTCTCTCTCTCTCTCTCTCTCTCTCTCTCTCTCTCTCTCTCTCTCTCTCTCTCTCTCTCTCTCTCTCTCTCTCTCTCTCTCTCTCTCTCTCTCTCTCTCTCTCTCTCTCTCTCTCTCTCTCTCTTTGTTGATGTGTGGGTCTTTTAACTTTCTCTATCTGCTCATCTCCAAGGACGTATTCTCTCTCTCTCTCTCTCTCTCTCTCTCTCTCTCTCTCTCTCTCTCTATCTCTCTCTCTCTCTCTCTCTCTCTCTCTCTCTCTCTCTCTCTCTCTCTCTCTCTCTCTCTCTCTCTCTCTCTCGTGAATGTGTGTATTTTTTTGCTTTACCTGCTTATCGAAGCGTGAATAAATGGATTTCTCTCTCTCTCTCTCTCTCTCTCTCTCTCTCTCTCTCTCTCTCTCTCTCTCTCTCTCTCTCTCTCTCTCTCTCTCTCTCTCTCTCTCTCTCTCTCTCTCTCTCTCTCTCTCTCTCTCTGACCTTTCACCATATTCTATTTTCAGTACATTAACCTTCCTTTCCTTAACCCTCATATTTACATTTACATTCACTAGTTCAACCTTTGGATCACGCCAAGGCCTTAAAATCAATTCCAGGTGTGAGATCAACCCCTCTTTCTTCTTCTCTTTTTCTACTTCTCTGATCCCTATACTTTTTTTTAGGTTCTGCCTATAGCGCCGTAAGGCTGTCTTGAGGGGTCTCTTGGACGACCCCAGCCCGTTACATGCGCAGGCGAATTTTATTTATAGTGGCTGCCGTGATATACGTATTTCTCTTGCTTGGCCCATGCTGCCCCCGGTGCTCCTCTTGTCCGAAATCGCTGAAGTCAGGGTTAGTTGAAGGTTCCTTTATTTCCCCTCTTCCTCATTTTTTCATCTAATTATTACTCCACTCACGCTCGTATCTACATCGTTTCCTTTTATCACCTTCTGCCTTCAGCTCGTAATATAAAAATCAATCGTAGCTGATGGTGTGCGCGTGAAGGTCATTACTCACCACCATCAACACGCGTCTTCATCAATCAGCGCCCCAATATATAGTTCTCTTGACAGCCGCAATTTGGTACTGGGTTTGGGGGCGGCGCTAACCCGATATACGCAATCAGTTCGAGCTGCACAGGAGTTCGTTACGGGCCCTCTGTGTGTGTGTGTGTGTGTGTGTGTGTGTGTGTGTATCCCCAGCACGTCACCACCACCGAGAGCCAAGAGACGTCAACCCAAGCCACCCTAACCTGACTCAACCTCAACCAGTGCCAAGCCAAACACCGCCGCCACATCGAGACACGAAACACACACACACCCTGCCCCCCTCAGCGACTCCCTCCATGTCTCCTTCCTAACCTTGTTTCCCCTGCGTCTTCTCCCATTGGTTTGTTTCACTGCTGCCTTCCGCTCTCTCTTCCTCTCCCCCTCTCTCCCTCACACTCTCTTTTTTCTCCTACCTCCTACTTTTCTTCCTTCTCCTTCCTCCTCCCCCTCCTTCTCCTCCTCCTGACTGAATTTTTGTTTCCTCTTTTCTCTCGCTTATTTTCTCTTCCTCTTGCTCTAAATCGGGTTCCATTCCATTCCCTCCGTGGCTTCCTCTCGTTTCTCTTCCTCACCCGTTCATTCCGCCCCTCCCCCCTGTCAGATTTCTCTTCCTCCCGCCATTTCCCTCCTGTCACTCCCTCTTTCCTCACCATCTACACGCGAACTGCTGCCACACCTCACCGTTACTCGCGTGTATACTGTCACCTCTACGGGCACACACACCTGGTTCTTTACACACGCACTCCCTTGCCGTCAACACAGCCACCACCACCACACCACCACCACCCTACCACACTACTCCCACGTCTCTTTCTATTCCTCTTTCTCTTCCACCTCCTCCTCCTCTCTAATCTATTTTACAACCTGTCTTACAACCGTGTCTCATCCTGTGTCACATCTACCTTACTCCACACCCTTACCATATCCCACATTGTCATTGCATATCATCCTCGTATATGTCACCACACCACAACACACCACACCACACCACACCACACCACACCACACCACACCACACCACAACACTTCATTCACTATTACCACTGGACACCCTATACCACATCCCCGTCACTTCCTACCTCTATATATCACCACATCACCATAACATCACCCTCACCTCATATTCTATCCACCCCCACCACCCTCACCCCCACCGCCACCACCACCACCACCACCCCCTACATATCACCCCCCAACATACGCACAATATTCCTTTACCTCGCCTATGTGTATCTCTTCCGGCGCTCTGGTTCACACACACACACACACACACACACACACACACACACACACACACACACAAACACACACACACATACACAAAGGCACAGTCATATCGGCCACGTTTTCAGTTCAGCGCGTGAGGGAAAAATAAAAAAATAAAAAATAAAAGAAGAAAAATAAATAAATTGGCTCTACGATAGACCTTCCCAGAGCACAAAAGTATTTCGTCCTTGTTAAATTTGAACCCTGAAGATCACATGGCTGGAAGGAAGTGATGCCTCGACACACACGCACACGCACACACACACGCACACAGCCACGCCCTCTGTCCCCATTCCAGAAGTCAACTTTTCTGATAGTGTGTGTCCGTAGGGAGGTTCTTCTTATGGAAACTCACTAACTCTCTCTCTCTCTCTCTCTCTCTCTCTCTCTCTCTCTCTCTCTCTCTCTCTCTCTCTCTCTCTCTGTGTGTCTCTGTGTCTCTGTGTCTCTGTGTCTCTCTCTCTCTCTCTGTGTCTCTGTGTCTCTGTGTCTCTCTCTCTGTCTCTGTGTCTCTCTCTCTGTGTGTCTCTCTCTCTCTGTCTCTGTGTCTCTGTCTCTGTCTCTGTCTCTCTCTCTCTCTCTCTGTCTCTGTCTCTGTCTCTGTGTCTCTGTGTCTCTGTCTCTGTGTCTCTGCGTCTCTGTGTCTCTGTGTCTCTGTCTCTGTCTCTGTCTGTCTCTGTGTCTCTGTGTCTCTGTGTCTCTGTCTCTGTGTCTCTGTCTCTGTGTCTCTGTGTCTCTGTGTCTCTGTGTCTCTGTGTCTCTGTCTCTGTGTCTCTGTGTCTCTGTGTCTCTGTCTCTGTCTCTGTCTCTGTGTCTGTGTCTCTGCGTCTCTGCGTCTCTGTGTGTCTGTCTCTCTGTGTCTCTGTGTCTCTGTGTCTCTGTGTCTCTGTCTCTGTGTCTCTGCGTCTCTGTGTCTCTGCGTCTCTGTGTCTCTGCGTCTCTGTGTCTCTGCGTCTCAGTGTCTCTGCGTCTCTGTGTCTCTGTGTCTCTGTGTCTCTGTGTCTCTGTGTCTCTGTCTCTGTGTCTGTGTCTGTGTCTCTGCGTCTCTGTGTCTCTGTGTCTCTGTGTCTGTGTCTCTGTCTCTGTGTCTCTGTGTCTCTGTCTCTGTGTCTCTGTGTCTCTGTGTCTGTGTCTCTGTGTCTGTGTCTCTCTGTGTCTGTGTCTCTCTGTGTCTCTGTGTCTGTGTCTCTGTGTCTCTGTGTCTCTGCGTCTCTGTGTCTCTGCGTCTCTGTGTCTCTGTGTCTCTGTGTCTCTGTCTCTGTGTCTCTGTGTCTGTGTCTCTGTCTCTTTCTCTGTGTCTCTGTGTCTGTGTCTCTGTCTGTGTCTCTGTGTCTCTGTGTCTCTGTCTGTGTCTCTGTGTCTCTGTGTCTCTGTCTGTGTCTCTGTCTCTGTGTCTCTGTGTCTCTGTGTCTGTGTCTCTGTGTCTCTGTGGCTCTGTCTCTGTGTCTCTGTGTCTCTGTCTCTGTGTCTCTATGTCTCTGTGTCTCTGTCTCTCTGTGTCTCTGTCTCTCTGTGTCTCTGTGTCTGTGTCTGTGTGTCTCTGTGTCTCTGTGTCTCTGTGTCTGTGTCTGTGTCTCTGTGTCTGTGTCTGTGTCTCTCTGTCTCTGTGTCTGTGTCTGTGTCTCTCTGTCTCTGTGTCTGTGTCTGTGTCTCTCTGTCTCTGTGTCTGTGTCTGTGTCTCTCTGTCTCTGTGTCTGTGTCTCTGTGTCTGTGTCTGTGTCTCTCTGTCTCTGTCTCTGTGTCTGTGTCTGTGTCTGTGTCTCTGTGTCTGTGTCTCTGTGTCTGTGTCTCTGTGTCTCTGTGTCTCTGTGTCTGTGTCTGTGTCTCTGTGTCTCTGTGTCTGTGTCTCTGTGTCTCTGTGTCTCTGTGTCTCTGTCTCTGTGTCTCTGTGTCTCTGTCTCTGTGTCTCTGTCTCTGTGTCTCTGTGTCTCTGTCTCTGTGTCTCTGTCTCTGTGTCTGTGTCTCTGTGTCTCTGTCTCTGTGTCTCTGTGTCTCTGTGTCTCTGCGTCTCTGTGTCTCTGCGTCTCTGTGTCTCTGTGTCTCTGTGTCTCTGCGTCTCTGTGTCTCTGCGTCTCTGTGTCTCTGTCTCTGTGTCTCTGTGTCTCTGCGTCTCTGTGTCTCTGCGTCTCTGTGTCTCTGCGTCTCTGTGTCTCTGCGTCTCTGTGTCTGTGTCTCTGTGTCTGTGTCTCTGTGTCTGTGTCTCTGTGTCTGTGTCTCTGTCTCTGTGTCTCTGTGTCTGTCTCTGTGTCTCTGTCTCCTTATTTACCTCCTTTTATCATTTCATTTACCTTGTTTTATCACTTTTTTTTTTATATCTTTACCAATTTGTTTCACGTCCTCTCCATTCTTCTATTATCTCTATCTTAATTAAAATCGCTTCTCTCCTCCTCCTTCTCTTCTCTTCTCTCTCTCGTTTCCTTCCTATTCCTCCTCTTCTTTTCTTTCCCCTTCTCTTTCCCCTTCTCTGACTCCTATACCTAATTCCTTTCTCCACTATCTCCCTGTTATCTTCTGTTGTGTTTAGGTTCCTCTATTTCCCCTCTTCCTTATTTCATTCACGTAATTACTACTCCACCTTAAATTAAAGCACCTCCTCCTTGTCCTCCTCCTCCTCCTCCTCCTCCTCTTCAACGTCCCTCTCTAATTATCTTGCTTTTTTTTTTACGTTGCAAGAACTTTTTCCTCCTCCCCCTCCTCATCTCATTTTTTTTTCATGCTAACTCCTCCTCCTCCTCTTGCTCCTCTTCCTCCTACTCCTACTTCTGCTCCTGCTCCTCCTTCTCCTCCTTTTGCTTCAACTCCTATTTCCCTTGGTCCTCCTCCTCCTCCTCCTCTTCCTCCTCTCGCTTATGTTCCTGCTTCTCATTCTCCTCCTCCTCCGCCTACTCCCACTTTTCTTCCTCCTCCTCCTCCTCCTCCTCCTCCTCCTCCTCCTCCTCCTCTCTTATCTATTTTCGTTAGTATCACCTTCCCTTTTTCTTCCCCTCCACACCTCGTTCTTATCATTACTATCTTTCTCCACGATTTCTCGGTTACTGTCTTTTTTTCTTCCTCCTCCTTCGCCTTCACAATCCCCTCCTCCTCCTCCTCCTCCTCCTCCTCCTCCTCCTCTTTCTCTTTCTTGTTGCCATTTCTCTTTGTATTTCTGTCTTTCTCTCCGCCACAACATCCTCCCTTCTCTCAGACCTCGTTTTCATCCTTTCTACTTCGATGCAATTTCATTTTCTCCTTTTTTTCTCCTTTTTTCTCATTTTTTTCCTTCTTCCACCTTGTCTCTGCCTCTGCTTTCAGTACGGTATATATTTAGTTTTAAGGCCTCGCTAACTTTATACCTTTTTTCTTTTCTCGGTATAGGGTGAGATGGAGTTCCCTGAGGAGGACTATTTTCTCTTTTTTTTTCTTTCCCTTTCCTTTGCATTATTAGGCAAAGGAAATCACCCCCTCCCCCTTCCCCCTGTCCCCCTTGACCCCTCTTTCCCCCCCTTCAGTTGCAGCAGCCTATAGTTTTATTTTCCTTTTCTTGCATTACACATTCAAATTAGACAAAGAAAATGACCCCCCTCCTCTCCTCCCCCTTACCCCCTCCCCCTCTCCTCTCCTCCCCCTTACCCCCTGCCCCCTCTCCTCTCCTCCCCCTTACCCCCTGCCCCCTCTCCTCTCCTCCCCCTTACCCCCTCCACCTCTCCTCTCCTTCCCCCTCCCTACCCTTTAATTGCTACAGTCTACACTTTCTTTTTTTTCCTTTTCTTGCATTATACATTTAAATTAGACAAATAAAATTACCCCCTCCTCTCCTCCCCCTTACCCCCTGCCCCCCTCCTCTCCTTCCCCCTGCCCCCCCTCCCCCCTTCAGTAGCTACAACCAATACTTTTTTTTTCTTCTTTTCATTTAATTGGACAAAGAAAATGACCTCCCTCCTCTCCTCCCCCTTACCCCCTGCCCCCTCTCCTCTCCTTCCCCCCTCCCCCCTTTAACTGCAACAGCCTATACTTTCTTATTTTCTTTTCTTGCATTATACATTCAAATTAGACATGGGAAAACAACACCCTTTCCCCTGGCCCCTCCTTTCCCCTCCTGTCCCCGTGATCAACCCCCTTCCCCCCTGCTCCCCTGATCACCCCCCCTTTACCCTTCCCCTTCCCCTCAGTCGCTACAGCCTAGTCCTGTTTATATTTACATAGAGATTGGCTGTAATACAATTCTGTGTCTTTATAATTTCGTCGACGTAATCATTGAAAGGGGAGGCTGCGAGGAACATATCATCATTGCTATCGGAACGGAATGTGCGGCGCCGATGATGACGATGATGATGATGATGATGATAGTGGTGGGGGTGATGGTGATATGCGACCCTAATTGAAATGTATATTCGCTAGCATAACAAAAGTGCTCCCCGCCATTACCAACACCCTCCGCTCTTCATTCTTTTCCCAGAGTTTCATGATTTTTTTCTTTTTTTTCACGTTTGTTCTTGCCAGGCACACACACACACACACACACACACACACACACACACACGTAAAGAATCCCTTCCGTGCCTTCCTCACATCTATTAACATCCCTTGCTCCTCCTCCCTTCCAGTGTTCTCCAGCCTGCACTTCCTCTTCCTCAAACACACCCTTTCTCTTCCCTTCCCCTCCCTTCTAATCCTCGCCAGCTTCTCTTTCTTTCCTCTTCCTCCCTTCCCTTCCTCTCCCATTACCTCCTTTCTAGTGTTCCCAGCTTCCTCCTCTTCTTTCTACTCCCGTTCCCTTTCCTTCCTTTCTTTCCTTGCCTTTCTTTCCCTTCCTTTCCATTCCCTTCCTTTCTTTTCCCTTCCCTTCTCTTCCCGTCCCTTGTTTTCCCTTCCCTTCTCTTTCCTTCTTTTCCCTTCCCTTCCCTTCCTTTCTTTTCCCTTCCCTTCCCTTGTTTTCCCTTCCCTTCCCTTCTTTTCCTTTCCTTTCCCTTCCCTTCCCTTCCCTTCCCTTCCTTTCTTTTCTCTTCCCTTCCCTTGTTTTCCCTTCTCTTCCTTTCCCTTCCTTTCTCTTTTCTTCCCTTCTTTTCCCTTCCCTTCTTTTCCCTTTCCTTCTTTTCCTTTCTTTTCCCTTCCCTTCCCTTCTTTTCCCATCCCTTCCCTTCACTTCTTTTCCCTTCCCTTCCCTTCTCTTCCCTTCCCTTATTTTCCTTTCCCTTGTTTTCCCATCCCTTCCCTTCTTTTCCTTTCCCTTCCCTTCTCTTCCCTTCCCTTATTTTCCTTTCCCTTGTTTTCCCATCCCTTCCCTTCACTTCTTTTCCTTTCCTTTCCCTTATTTTCCTTTCCCTTGTTTTCCCATCCCTTCCCTTCTTTTCCTTTCCCTTCCCTTCCCTTCCCTTCCCTTCCCTTCCCTTCCTTTCCCTACACTTCCTTTTCCTTTCACGCCTTTCCAGTACTCTCCAGATTTCTCCTCTTCTTCCTACACACTTTTCCCTTTCCCTTCCTTCCATTCCCAATATTTCATTCTGTTCTAGTTAATTTCCCTTCCCTTCCCTTCCTTTCTAGTACTCTCCTTCCTCCTCCTTTTCCTTGACATCCTTTCCTTCCCTTCCTTTCCTTTCCCTTCTAGTACTCTCCCTCCTCCTCCTCCTCTTCCTTGACATCTTTCCCTTCCCTTCTAGTACTCTCCCTCCTCCTCCTCCTCTTCCTTGACATCCTTCCCTTCCCTTCCCTTCTAGTACTCTCCCTCCTCCTCCTCTTCCTTGGCAATCTTCCCTTCCCCTCCCTTCCAGTTTCCTCCCTCCTCCTGATTTTCCTGCACATCCTCATCCACTCCTTTCACACTCTCCATTCTCCTCTTCTGAAAACATTTCCATCTTTCTCCTCCTCGCACTCCTCGTTCTCCTCCTCCTCCTCCTCCTCCTCTTCCTATACCGACTTCTTGCATACCCTCCATTTCTTAAGCCATCCTCATTCCATTTTCCTTCCCAAACACAAGACAACACCATCTCGTTTTTCTTTCTTCCCTTCCTCCCTTCCGTTCATCCTTTCTCCTCTTCCTTCTCCTCCCTAGTTCCATGCGTTCCCTCTAATCTTTGACCTATCTTCCTTCTTCTCTTCCTCCTTCCTCGACATAAGGCACATTCTCGCTTTGTATTCCTTCCCTCCTTCCTTCCTTAAATTCTTCCTTCTCATGTAGTTCCTCCACTCCTTTACCCATTCTCCTTCTCCTTCTCCTCCTTCTTCCGTAACCTAAGACACATACTACTGGTTTTGTCTTCCTTCAATCCTTCTTTCCTTGCTTCCTTTCTTCCATCTTTCCTCTTGCACCATCTCTTTCCTCTACTCCTTTTCCTTCTCTTCCTTATGCCTCGTCTTGTCTTCCTTCCCTCCTTCTTTCCTTTTTTCCTTGCTTCCTTTCTTCCATCTTTCCTCTTCTCCTTCCTCTTGCACCATCTCTTTCCTCTACTCCTTCTCCTTTTCCTTCTCTTCCTTATGCCTCGTCTTGTCTTCCTTCCCTCCTTCTTTCCTTTTTTCCTTGCTTCCTTTCTTCCATCTTTCCTCCTCTCCTTCCTCTTGCACTATCTCTTTCCTCTACTTCTTCTCCTTCTCTTTCTTATGCCTCGTCACAAACACATACCCGTCTTGTCTTCCTTCCCTCCCTCCCTTCTTCCTTGTTTCCTCTCTTCCATCCTTCCTCCTCTCCTCTTCTTCCACCATAATCCATTTCCTCCATTTCTCTATCCCTCCCCAGCCTCCTCGTCATCCTTCCTCGAAACAAGACACCTCCTCGCTTTTCACTTCCTTATTTCCTCCCTCACTTCCCTTATTCTTCCTCCTCTTTCCCTCCCTCCATTTCTTCTCCTGTCCCCATACTCCCTCTTCCTCTCTCGTGGACATAATATTTTTTTGTTTTCTCTCTCTTCCTTCCTTCTCTTATTTCCTCCTCTTCTTTTCTTCCGCTGGTTCAATTCAATGCATTTCCTCCATTTCTTTTCATATCCTTGTTCTCTTCTTCCTCCTCCTCCTCCTCCTCCTTCATCTCTTTTCTATACACAAAATCATCCAACTTTTTCTTCCCGTCTTCCATTTTTTTTTTCCTTTCTATCTCCTCTTCTTTATTCCATCTCCCTCCTCCTCCTCCTCCTCCTCCTCCTCCTCCTCCTCCTCCTCCTCCTCCTTCCTGTACACAAAACCATCTCACTTTTTCCTGTTTTTATTTTTTTCTTTCTTTTCCAAATTTCTTTTTTCCTCCACCTCCTTCCTCTCCCTCCTCCGTCTCCTTCTTCCCTTACACCAGACAATTATTTCCTCCTGACTTCCATCTTTCCCTTCTTCCCTTCTTTCTCTCCATTTTGTCTGCCATTTTCCTGTTCCTCCTCCTTTTTTCAATACACAAAACCATTTATTTTTTCCTCCTGGCTTCCATCCTTCCATTCTTCCTTCCCTTCTCCCATCTCCCTCCTCTCCCTTCCCCTCCTCACTTTCCTCTTCAGCCCTCACTCCCTTCCCACTCGAGGGCAGGCCGTGAGAAAAGCCAATCTTGGGAGGAACTTGGTCCAAACTCGCTAACTCGGAATCAACATCACCGGAAGGCTTGTTACGTACCTCCAACCCGAGCCAAACTTGCGAATATTCAGTGTGTAAACGGAATAATACAGGCGGGCAGGCAGGCAGGCGGGAAGGCATTGAGAAACAGGTCGGTAGGTCGGGAGTAACAGTGAGAGGGAGAGCAAGGAAAAAAAGAGAAAGAATGAATGAATGAATGAATGAATGAGAGGGAAGAGAAGGGAAGAGAAGAGGAGAGAGTGGAAGGAAAGAGGAGAGGAGGGAAGGGAAGAGAAGGAAAGGAAAGGAAAGGAAAGGAAAGGAAAGGAAAGGAAAGGGAAGGAAAGGGAAGGGAAGGAAAGGGAAGGGAAGGGAAGGGAAGGGATGGGAAGGGAAGGGAAGGGAAGGGAAGAAAAAAGATAGAGGAAAAAAGAAAATATAAAAAGGAAGAAAAAAGATTAAGAGAAAGAAAGGGAAAATGAAAGAGAAAGAAAGAAAAAGAAAACGAGAGAAATAAAGGAAAAAATGGAAGAGAAAAAATAGAAGAAAGAAAAAGAAAAAAGGAGGGAGAGAGAGAGAGAGAGTTAGGGTACATGATAGAGCTCTCTCTCTCTCTCTCTCTCTCTCTCTCTCTCTCTCTCTCTCTCTCTCTCTCTCTCTCTCTCTCTCAGTCTTTTCTTAATATTTTTCTTCTTTTTTTCTCTCTTTGTCACTGTTCTTTCATTCTTTCATTCTTTTTTCCTTTTCTTCCTTTAATCTTTCTTTCTCTCTTTTTTCCTCTCTCTCTCTCTCTCTCTCTCTCTCTCTCTCTCTCTCTCTCTCTCTCTCTCTCTCTCTCTCTCTCTCTCTCTCTCTCTCTCTCTCTCTCTCTCTCTCTCTCTCTCTCTCTCTCTCTCTCTCTCTCTCTCACTCTCTCTCTCTCTCTCTCTCTCACTCTCTCTCTCTCTCGCACTCTCTCTCTCTCGCACTCTCTCTCTCTCTCTCTCTCTCTCTCTCGCACTCTCTCTCTCTCTCTCTCTCTCTCTCTCTCTCTCTCTCTCTCTCTCTCTCTCTCTCTCTCTCTCTCTCTCTCTCTCTCTCGCACTCTCAACACATGGTAAAGCAACACAAAGTCAACTGTAAAACTTGCCCAAAACCATCAGGCCGTGAAGGTGACCCAATACCGCCCTGCCTGAATGATGGACATGCGCTGCAACGGGACGAGGAGGCTGCAGGGATTTATTTTTGGGGGGTGAATGCTGAATGTTGCAACGAAGGGGAAACACAGTGAAGGGACAGGAAAGGTAGAGAGAAAAACCTTAGCAATAATGTGTGAGTGTTTTGGTGAATGTTGAATGTTGCAACGAAGGGGAAACATAGAGAAGGGAGAGGAAAGGTAGAGAGAAGAACCTAAGCAATAATGTGTGAGTGTTTTGGTGAATGTTGAATGTTGCAACGAAGGGGAAACATAGAGAAGGGAGAGGAAAGGTAGAGAGAAGGACCTTAGCAATAATGTGTGAATGTTTTGGTGAATGTTGAATGTTGCGACTGGTTTGAATGTTACAACGAAGGGGAAACATAAAGAAGGGACAGGAAAGGTAGAGAGAAGGACCTTAGCAATAATGTGTGAGTGTTTTGGTGAATGTTGAATGTTGCGACAGGTTTGAATGTTGCAACGATAAAGGAAGCATAGGAGTAAAAGAGAAGGTCGTGTTAGAAGAGAAGGACGAAGGGAACAAACTTGGTAATCATGTATGAGTGTTAATGTGATAGGGAGTTATGTTTTGGTGAATGTTGAATGTTGGTATGAGAGGTGAAACATATGCGTAAAAGAGGAGGTAGTATTAGAGAAGGTGATATAGAGGTAGTGTTAGAGAAGGTGATATAGAGGTAGTGTTAGAGAAGGTGATATAGAGGTAGTGTTAGAGAAGGGGATATAGAGGTAGTGTTAGAGAAGGGGATATAGAGGTAGTATTAGAGAAGGTGATATAGAGGTAGTGTTAGAGAAGGTGATATAGAGGTAGTGTTAGAGAAGGTGATGTAGAGGTAGTGTTAGAGAAGGTGATATAGAGGTAGTGTTAGAGAAGGTGATATAGAGGTAGTGTTAGAGAAGGTGATATAGAGTAGTGTTAGAAGGTGATATAGAGGTAGTGTTAGAGAGGGATATAGAGGTAGTATTAGAGAAGGTGATATAAGTGTTAGAAGGTGATGTAGAGGTAGTGTTAGAGAAGGTGATATAGAGGTAGTGTTAGAGAAGGTGATATAGAGGTAGTGTTAGAGAAGGGGATATAGAGGTAGTGCTAGAGAAGGTGATATAAAGGTAGTGTTAGAGAAGGTGATATAGAGGTAGTGCTAGAGAAGGTGATATAGAGGCAGTGTTAGAGAAGGTGATATAGAGGTAGTGTTAGAGAAGGTGATATAGAGGTAGTGTTAGAGAAGGTGATATAGAGGTAGTGTTAGAGAAGGTGATATAGAGGTAGTGTTAGAGAAGGTGATATAGAGGTAGTGTTAGAGAAGGTGATATAGAGGTAGTGTAGAGAAGGTGATATAGAGGTAGTGTTAGAGAAGGTGATATAGAGGTAGTGTTAGAGAAGGTGATATAGAGGTAGTGTAGAGAAGGTGATATAGAGGTAGTGTTTGAGAAGGGGATATAGAGGTAGTGTTAGAAGGGGATCTAGAGGCAGTGTTAGAGAAGGTAATATAGAGGTAGTGTTTGAGAGGGATATAGAGTGAGTGTTAGAGGTGATATAGAGGTAGTGTTAGAGAAGGTGATATAGAGGTAGTGTTAGAGAAGGTGATATAGGTAGTGTTAGAAGGTGATATAGAGGTAGTGTTAGAAGGTGATATAGAGGTAGTGTTAGAGAAGGTGATATAGAGTTAGTGTTAGAAGGTGATATAGAGGTAGTGTTAGAGAAGGTGATATAGAGGTAGTGTTTGGGAAGGGGATATAGAGGTAGTGTTAGAGAAGGTGATATAGAGGTAGTGTTAGAGAAGGTGATATAGAGGTAGTGTTAGAGAAGGTGATATAGAGGTTGTGTTAGAGAAGGTGATATAGAGGTAGTGTTAGAGAAGGGGATATAGAGTAGTGTTAGAGAAGGTGATATAGAGTAGTATTAGAGAAGGTGATATAGAGGTAGTGTTAGAGAAGGGGATATAGAGTAGTGTTAGAGAAGGTGATATAGAGGTAGTGTTAGAGAAGGGGATATAGAGTAGTGTTAGAGAAGGTGATATAGAGGTAGTGTTTGAGAAGGTGATATAGAGGTTGTGTTAGAGAAGGTGATATAGAGGTAGTGTTAGAGAAGGGGATATAGAGGTAGTGTTAGAGAAGGTGATATAGAGGTAGTGTTAGAGAAGGTGATATAGAGGTAGTGTTAGAGAAGGTGATGTAGAGGTAGTGTTTGAGAAGGTGATATAGAGGTAGTGTTAGAAGGGGATATAGAGGTAGTGTTAGAAGGTGATATAGAGGTAGTGTTAGAAGGTGATATAGAGGTAGTGTTAGAGAAGGTGATATAGAGGTAGTGTTAGAGAGGTGATATAGAGTAGTGTTAGAAGGTGATATAGAGGTAGTGTTAGAGAAGGGATATAGAGGTAGTGTTAGAAGGTGATATAGAGGTAGTGTTAGAGAAGGGGATATAGAGGTGAGTGTTAGAAGGTGATATAGGTAGTGTTTGAGAAGGGGATATAGAGGTAGTGTTAGAGAAGGTGATATAGAGGTAGTGTTAGAAGGTGATATAGAGGTAGTGTTAGAAGGTGATATAGAGGTAGTGTTAGAGAAGGTGATATAGAGGTAGTGTTAGAAGGTGATATAGAGGTAGTGTTAGAGGTGATATAGAGTAGTGTTAGAGGGATATAGAGGTAGTGTTAGAAGGTGATATAGAGGTAGTGTTAGAGAAGGTGATATAGAGTGAGTGTTAGAAGGTGATATAGAGGTAGTGTTAGAAGGTGATATAGAGGTAGTGTTAGAGAAGTTGATATAGAGGTAATGTTAGAGAAGGGGATATAGAGTAGTGTTAGAGAAGGTGATATAGAGGTAGTGTTAGAGAAGGGGATATAGTGTTAGAGAAGGTGATATAGAGGTAGTGTTAGAGAAGGGGATATAGAGTAGTGTTAGAGAAGGTGATATAGAGGTAGTGTTAGAGAAGGGGATATAGAGTAGTGTTAGAGAAGGTGATATAGAGGTAGTGTTAGAGAAGGTGATATAGAGGTAGTGTTAGAGAAGGTGATATAGAGGTAGTGTTAGAGAAGGTGATATAGAGGTAGTGTTAGAGAAGGTGATATAGAGGTAGTGTTAGAGAAGGTGATATAGAGGTAGTGTTAGAGAAGGTGATATAGAGGTAGTGTTAGAAGGTGATATAGGTAGTGTTAGAAGGTGATATAGAGGTAGTGTTTGAGAAGGTGATATAGAGGTAGTGTTAGAGAAGGTGATATAGAGGTAGTGTTAGAGAAGGTAATATAGAGGTAGTGTTTGAGAAGGTGATATAGAGTAGTGTTAGAGAAGGTGATATAGAGGTAGTGTTTGAGAAGGTGATATAGAGGTAGTGTTAGAGAAGGTGATATAGAGGTAGTGTTAGAGAAGGTGATATAGAGGTAGTGTTTGAGAAGGTGATATAGAGGTAGTGTAGAGAAGGGGATATAGAGGTAGTGTTAGAGAAGGTGATATAGAGGTAGTGTTAGAGAAGGTGATATAGAGGTAGTGTTAGAGAAGGTGATATAGAGGTAGTGTTAGAGAAGGTGATATAGAGGTAGTGTTAGAGAAGGTGATATAGAGGTAGTGTTAGAGAAGGTGATATAGAGGTAGTGTTAGAGAATGATATAGAGGTGGTGTTAGAAGGTGATATAGAGGTAGTGTTAGAAGGTGATATAGAGGTAGTGTTAGAAGGGATATAGAGTGTTAGAGAAGGGGATATAGAGGTAGTGTTATAGAAGGTGATATAGAGGTAGTGTTAGAGAAGGTGATATAGAGGAAGTGTTAGAAGGTGATATAGAGGTAGTGTTAGAAGGTGATATAAGTAGTGTTAGAAGGGGATATAGAGGTAGTGTTAGAGAAGGGATATAGAGGTAGTGTTAGAAGGGGATATAGAGGTAGTGTTAGAAGGTGATATAGTGGTTGTGTTATTGTAGGTGATATAGAGGTAGTGTTAGAGAAGGTGATATAGAGGTAGTGTTAGAGAAGGGGATATAGAGGTAGTGTTAGAGAAGGGGATATAGAGGTAGTGTTAGAGAAGGTGATATAGAGGTAGTGTTAGAGAAGGTGATATAGAGGTAGTGTTAGAGAAGGGGATATAGAGGTAGTGTTAGAGAAGGGGATATAGAGGTAGTGTTAGAGAAGGTGATATAGAGTAGTGTTAGAGATGGGGATATAGAGGTAGTGTTAGAGAAGGGGATATAGAGTAGTGTTAGAGAAGGGGATATAGAGGTAGTGTTAGAGAAGATGATATAGAGGTAGTGTTAGAGAAGGGGATATAGAGTAGTGTTAGAGAAGGGGATATAGAGGTAGCGGACGAGAGGAATAATCTCTGCAATCTCGTGGGTGTTACTGAGAAAGCGTTTTGTGTTTCCGTGAATGTTGCGACACGCTTGAATGTTGCAATTAGTGGGGAAACATAGTCACTTTCTTATTAAACATTTCGTCACCCAGGTACACATATTTGACAAGGCTTTCGTGAGGGCTTTGAGCATTTCCTTTATCAATTTAATGACCCTAGTGGTAGTTCGACCTTTCTTCCGTGCCATGAACCTAAAAAAGCACTCCTGAGAACCCGATTGATCTTCTTTTTGACCTTTGGAAATAGTTGATGTGAGAGGCGGAAGCGTCTTAAAAAACAGCAATCATAAACTCGTGATTTTGTGAGGGTCATCTTCATCAACAGTAATGCGGCTGATTTGTCTTTTCTGACCCATTTTCGAAGGCGTGGTGTGTTGGTTTTCTTGATTTTTTGTATATCACTTTTTTTTTACGACTGAGTTTGTAATGTGTCGACTTAATTGTGAAAATCCAACACTTCTTATTAACTACGTTCCAAAAATGTCATAAAAAGTCAAACGAGCAACATAACTTCATAAATACTGATACGACGTTTGAAAAATCTGATGAAAGAGTCAGAGATCCGGTAGGGGACGAAGGGAACAAACTTTGCATTTTTTTTTTATTTATTAATTTATTTATTTATTTATTATTATTATTATTATTTTTTTTTTTTGTGTGTGTGTGTGTGGGTGTGAAAAGGATTTTATGTTTTGATTGAATACTGAATGTTGTGACAAGCTTGAATTTTGCTATGAAAGGCGAAACATCAGAGTAAAGGAGAAGGTAGTGTTAGGAAAGGTGAGGTAGTGGTAGGGGACGAAGGAAACAAACTTAAAAATCATGTGTGTTAATGTGAAAGATATTTATTATTTTGGGTGAATGTTGAATGTTGCATCAGACTCGAATGTTGCTTTGAAAGGCGAAGCATACGAGCAAGAGGTGGTAGTGAACGAGGGAAACAAACACTGGTAAATTTGTGTGAGTGTAAATATAAGAGGAACTTTGTGTGGGGTAAATGTGACAGACTTTACTATGGCCAAGAAAGACAGAAAGTAAAGTAGGAGAAGGTAGTGGACGAGGGAAATCAACTTGGCAATCATGTGTGTGTATTAATATGAAAGGAAGTTTGTGGGATAAATACTGTAACGACTTTAATTAATATGGCTACGAAGGACATATAATAGAGAAGGCAATGAACGAAAGGGGAACAAGCTTTGCAATCATGTGTGAGTGTTTATTATGAGAGGGAAGTTTCTGCGGTAAATATTGGAAGACTTCAATGTGGTTACGAAAGCCAAAATAATATAAAAAAGTAAAAGAAGGTAATGAACGAAAGGGGAACAAGCTTTGCAATCATGAGTGAATATCTAATACGAGAGGGAAGTTTGTAGTGAATTTTGTAACAGACTTTTGTGTGGCTACGAAAGGAATAAGGCAAAAATCAGGAAGAGGTAGTTGATTAGGGGACACACTTGGCAATCATGTGTGTGTGTGCTTAATGCGAAAGGAAAAATTTTACCGAATATTGTGTGGCTACGAAAGGAATAAAGTAAAAATCAGGAAGAGGTTGTTGATTAGGGGACACTCTTGGCAATCATGTGTGTGCTTAATGCGAAAGGAAAAAATTTACCGAATATTGTGTGGCTACGAAAGGAATAAAGTAAAAATCTGGAAGAGGTTGTTGATTAGGGGACACACTTGGCAATCGTGTGTGAGTGTCAATACGAGAGTCATGCTGTTGAGTGAAGGCTGTAACAGACTTTCATGCGACAACGAAAGACATAAAATAAACGTGAAGAGGGCAGGAAACGAGGTGTGTGTATGTCAATATGAGAGGAAGTTTCAGGGGTGACTACTGTAACAGACCTTAATGTTTTTTTTTGTTTTTTTTTTACAGCAAAGGAGACAGCACAAAGGCACAAACAAAGGAAACAATAATAAAAAAAGCCCGCTACTTGCTGCTCCTGTAAAGAACCCGAAGAGGTGGCCGAAAGAGGGGTCAATTACCAAAGACGTAAAATAAAATAACGAGGGAACAAATTCGGCAGTCATGTGAGGGTGTCAACAGGAGAGTCGAGTTTGTGGGGAGAATGTTGTAATAGTGCAATACAGGAGTCATTTTGGGGGAGAACACTGTGAAAGAATGGGTGTGTGTATAAAAGGGGAAGCATGTGAATAGGAGACGGTGAGATAAGTTGATAGTAGCAGCAGGAGAGAGCAAGAGAAGTGAGTAGTTGCAGTAAGAGAGTTGTGGGCGAGGGGAACAAACCTGGCAATAATGTGTGTGTCAATACGAGTCATTTGCGGTTGAGAGCGCTGTGACAGATTGGATGCGAGAGTAAAAGGCGAAATAAGAGAGAGGGATTAGGAGTAAGGGAGGTAGAGTAAGAGAGTAGTGGGCGAAGGGAGCAAACTTGGCAATCATGTGCGAGTGTCAATTCGAGAGTCATGTTATGGAGGGTGAACGCTGAGTTATTGAGTCGTGGGCGAGGGGAGCAAACTGGGCAATCGTGTGTGTGTGTGTGTGTGTGTGTGTGTGTGTGTGTGTGTGTTGTGCGAGAGAAATATGCCGTGAATGACTTGGATGGCGCCATGAAAGACCTAATATAAGAGGGGAATGGACGAAGGGAACATACATAGCAATCACGAGTTTGTTCTGTTAATATGTAGATTCTAAACCTGTTAAAGAAAACGAGATTGGACCGATACACGAATGGGAAAAATGTAGTGAAATAGTGAAGTGGATGAGGGGAAGAACTTCGCAGTAATCGTGTGGAAGTGTTGATACAAATGAAAGTAAGAAAGGAAGGCTAACTTAATGTAGTAATGCAGATGATGAGGATGATGCATTAATTAACAACTTCTAACTCCATGACGTGACCTAAAGGCTTGTAATAGTAACACAACGCACAAAAATAGCAACACGTTCACGCTCTAATAGCAACTCAGTCCCACTAAAACAAATGAATCTCTGAAAGTATGTCAAGTAGAGAGATTGGAAAAGTCGGGCGAGGAAACGAAGGACCATATTCTTAAACGGATCGGGCTCCCAGGGCGACTATTTTCCAAAGCCTGCAGAGATTATCATCCGGGTTTTATGGGTGATTCTCCCGTTGAAGGTGCAGAGGTCATATAAAACTATCACTCGAATTGCAAGACAGTCCATGAAAATCCCAACGCCTTCCACGGGAGGCTTTTCAAACAGTCGAACCGAGGCATCGATACGTTTACGAATATGAACTTCTAAAGGCCGGTATTATATAAGACACATTCGCTTCTCATATCAACTATTTCTAAAGGTCAAAGAGGGATTCACTCGGGTTCTAATGAGTGTTTCTTTAGATTCACGGTACAGAAGGAGGGTCACACTACCACCAGGGTCATAAAACTACTCCTGGAAATGTCCCAAACTCCTATGAAAGCCTTGTCAAATATGTGTTCTTGGACGACGAAATGTTTAGTAATACGGCCTTCGAGCGTCAAACACGATGCGCTCCTGTTGTTGTCTTGAACCCCAAAGTAAACACAAACCGCCACATGCACACACAAGGCAGCAAGGTACACTCACCCAGACTCTTCACGGCTGCAGGCAAGCGGCGGCCCGTCTGAATAATGTTCGGCGATACACACGAAGCCAGGATTCCCCCTCACCCTGGGCGCCCGGCTTCCGTCCCCTCAGGCATCACCTCCTTCACCCCCTTCTGCTGCGCCTCCTCCTCCTCCAGTCCCTTCGCCCCGCCCCGCCCCGCCGCGCCCCGATCCGCTGCTGAGTGTGTTGTCTTCTGTGGGATAAGGATAGGACTCGTCAAGTCTATCCACCAACACTCACGTTTATCCGCAGACTAGCACCGCCTCTCTCTCTCTCTCTCTCTCTGCGCATAGGAAGTTCGAAGTAGTTTTGTGAGTTCGGCGCGGCGCTTCGAGACACAAAAGAATCACTCACTTCTTCTCTCGCTCGCTCGCTCGGCGGATCTCGTTGCGTAATAATGCGATTTATAGTTTTCAAAAAGTTGGATTTTGTTTTGTCTTGATATTTCTTTGAAGTTTTGTTTTTCCGAGAGATCTAGCGTGATTGAATGGCGTTTGTATCAGTTTTCAGACTTGGGTAAAAAAAATCACTGTTGAAGAAGCGTTACGTGTGTGTGTGTGTGTGTGTGTGTGTGCGTGTGTGTGAGACGGAGAGAGAGAGTGTGTGTGTGAGATGGAGAGAGAGCGACAGACAGACGGACGGACGCCCCTTATGTCGCCTCAACTGGCTGGCGTGGGGGCGGCGGGGGTGGCGTGGGGGGCGGGGGCGGGGGGCGTGTCTCCCTGTCCTCGCACTCGTTGACAAGATTCAACACGCGGCGGACTGATTCCATGTTTGGTTTTCATTACGACTTTTCCCCGCCGCGTCTCCTTGACTCCTCGCCGCGCCTCCCCCTGGCCCGTGGGAACTCAGGGCCGTGCCGGGGCTGCCTCCTGCGTCACCTTAGCCGCGGAGTCTGGAGGCAATTTTTCACGAGTGCTGACAGGTGGCGGGTGCGAGTGATGGAGGGAGGGGGGTAGGGGGGGCTCGGTTAAGGCAGGAGTCTACGTGTGATCTCCTCGACGGCCAACCACCGACTGAGGCCAGGGCCGAGACGAACTGATGCTGATGCTGCCTCTGTCGGCCTCGCTCCTCGTTGGGTCCGACCACGCCCCCGCCCCCGCTCCCGCCCCCGCCCCTGCCCTTGCCTCCCTCACTCAGCCTCACTCGCGCCCCCTCCGTCTCCCTTTCCCACCCCCCGCCCCAGTTTCCCCCTCTGCCATATCCGCGGCCCCGTCCTAGCCCCGTTCCTCTCGCTTCAGGACCCGAGTGTCTTGCCGCCCCCATCGTGACTACCTCCCGTTTGTCCCACATTCCAGACCTCTCTCCCTCCCCCCCTCCCCCCCTCCCATCCAGGCTTCTCCCCTCTCCTTCCTCTCTCCCATTCACTACCCTCACCTATTCCTTCACATTCCAGCCCTCTCTCCCCCCTCTACCTCTCCCATCCAGGTTTCTCCCCTCTCCTTCCTCTCTCCCATTCACCACTCTTACCTACCCATCTCCCATTCCAGACCTCTCACTTCTCTCCCCCTTTCTATCTAGGCCTCTCATCCCCCCCTCCTTATTCCTCCCATCCAGGCCTCTCCCCTCTCCTCCCTCTCTCTCCTTTAGCCATCTCATCTACCCCTCTCCCATTCCAGACCTCTCACTTCTCTCCCCCTTTCTATCTAGGCCTCTCATCCCCCCCTCCTTATTCCTCCCATCCAGGCCTGTCCCCTCTCCTCCCTCTCTCTCCTTTAGCCCTCTCATCTACCCCTCTCCCATTCCAGACCTCTTACTTCTCTCCCCCTTCCCATCCAGACCTCTCATCTCTCCCCCTTCCTCCCATCCATCCAGGCTTTTTACTTCTCCCCCCTCCCTCCCCTCCCACGCCTAGCCGCGCCCCCCTCCCTCCTCTCGTCCAGCCGCATTGAAGCATCGCCTCAATCCTCAACCTGTCCACCAAAACCTTCTCAATTATGGCCAATATTTGTCACTGTTCCCAACACTCCATCCAGCGCTGTCTGCCACGCCTCCCCACACCCACACCCACCGCCCCCGCCCCCTCAGAAAATAGTCTCCCCTCTGAACCTGCCTCTCCAACTCTACCCTCAGAACCTGCCTCCCAAGCCCCTCCACCCCTACCCATCTGAACCACTCTCCCAAACCCCTCCACCCCCAGCCGGATCTGCCTCCTCCCCCTCTGAACCACTCTCACCAACCCCTAGCCTCCCCTCCGGACCTGCCTCCCAGCCCCTCCACCTCTAGACTCCCCTCTGAAGCAATCTCCCCAACCCCACGACCCCTAGCCTCCCCTCTAAACCACTCTCCGGACCTGCCTCCCCCACTCCTCCCTCCCCCTCCCCTGCAGCACTCAGGCGGGCGGGCTCAGGATGTGGTGTTACGTATCCCTCGAATAAAAGAAGCGAGAGGCGGCGAGGGGCGAGAGGCGGCTCCGAGAGGATTGGGTCGCCGCCTGTCTTCGCCCCAGGATACAAACAGCCCGCCGGAGAGACATGTTATCACGCCCGGGACACACACACACACACACACACAAGCAGAGGGCTGTTCATCACGCTAACAACACTCACGGGCGGCCAGCTGAGCGAACGCCATCTGCACTTATGTTTAGGAGCCCCGAGCAGCCAGCCAGCCAGCCTCACTCACTCATAGACCCCCTACCTTCCATCTTACCCAACTGAATCCCCTCCTCCTCCTTAGCCTCCCCCAGCCCCTACTATCATGCACTAGAGACCTCCGCTTACCGCCCCCCTTGCTAACAGCACCTCCAGGCCTGTCGCACCCTTACTCTCTATCCATGATCAAATGAAGGGAACGTAAGGGGAAGGGAAGGAAAGGAAAGGAAGGGAAGGGAAGGGAAGGGAAGGAAAGGGAAGGGAAAGGAAAGGGAAAGGAAGGGAAGGGAAGGGAGGGGAGAAAGGAAGGGAAGGGAATGAACGAAAGGAAAGGAAAGGGAAGGGAAGGGAAGTAAGGGAAAGGTAAGGAAAGGGAAAGGAAGGGAAAGGAAGGACAGGGAAGGGAAGGGAAGGGAAGGGAAGGGAAGGGAAGGGAAGGGAAGGGAAGGGAAGGGAAGGGAAGGGAAGGGAAGAGAATGGAGGGGAGGGGAAAGGAAGGAAAGAGAAGGCAAGGGCAGGGAAGGGAAGGAACAGAAGGGAAGGAAATAGTGTCCCTTGCAGCGAGGCTAATGCAATAATGGTCTGCAGGGTAATGATAGACATTTAGATAGTCCATTACACCTAATTAGTTAATTAATTAATCAATTAACCAATTAGTCAGCAGATATATACAGATAGGTGGCTGACTAGACGGATAAAAATATAGATTGATAAAGATATAGAGTTTGGGACAGAGAATGGTGAACAAAGAAATATAAATAGATAAATAAACAGACAGACAGACAGGCAGACAGACAAGCAGACTTCCAAGCAAACAAGGGTGCAAAGACCCACCCTCCCGCCGCGGGCAGACACACGATGCAGTACAAACACGCGCTGTCTTGCTCCATTCAAGTATCTTACACATATTTTCTTAGTTTATTTATTGCCCTTCCTTCCCCCCAGCACTGCCGCCACCCCCGCTACCACGACCCCTCCAACCACCACCAAACCTGTGCCCGCTTTCACCACCAACAACAACACCAACACCAACAACACCATTAATACCACATACTTATATTCTTCATGTATCTATCCCAGCTTCTTATCTACACCCCCACCACCACCGCCAACAACACCAACACAAACAACACCATTAATACCACATACTTATATTCTTCACGTATCTATCCCAGTTTCTTATCTACACCCCCACCACCACCACCAACAACAACAACACGAACACAATAAACATCACTAAAACCACATCTCTATACTTTTCACTTCTCTATTCCCCTTTCTTACCCACACCACCACCTCCATTACTATCACCACCAACAACAATAACAACACTATCACTAACACAGCCAACTCCACCGCCACCATTAAGCATATAGGAAGGGAATACAGGAGGTGAGGAAGGCAGGAAAAGAAAAGTGAAGGGAGGGAAGGGAAAGGGCAAGGGAAGGGGATTGGGGATGTCTTGTTATTCAGCGTGAGGGTGGTAAAAGCTGTCCCCCCTTGCCGCCCCCCTGCCCCCTTTGTCGCCCCCCCTGTCGGACGCCCCCGCCGCCCCCTTGAGCCGGAATGAAGGGCGACAGGAATTGCTCTTTATGATCGACGGCCGCGACAGGATAATCCGCTCACCGACAGCCGCCGAGTTATGAGCACAATCGGCTCTCCATTATTTTTCCCGCGATATTTTCTTGCGTCGTGGAGGGCGGGAAAGCTGTCAAGGAATTACCGGACAGATTAGAGGAGAGGGGAAATATATAAAGGTGAGGTGTGTGTGTGTGTGTGTGTGTGTGTGTGTGTGTGTGTGTGTGTGTGTGTGTGTGTGTGTGTGTGTGTGTGTGTGTGTGTGTGTGTGTGTGTGTGTGTGTGTGTGTGTGTGTGTGTGTGTGTGTGTGTGTGTGTGTGTGTGTGTGTGTGTAACCTCGATCAATCTACCTCAACTGTATGCTTTCCTAAAAAAAAAAATAGTAATTACAGTTAATGAGCTGATAACAGTAATTAACAAACATGAAAATATATAACAAGTTTCAGACTGTCATACACGAATCTCTCTCTCTCTCTCTCTCTCTCTCTCTCTCTCTCTCTCTCTCTCTCTCTCTCTCTCTCTCTCTCTCTCTCTCTCTCTCTCTCTCTCTCTCTCTCTCTCTCTCTCTCTCTCTCTCTCTCTCTCTCTCTCTCCCTCTCCCTCTCTCTCTCTCTCTCTCTCTCTCTCTTACCCAAACATCCTAATCCCGACTCAACGAAACCCGATGCGCTGCGGAAAAGCCTTTGCTGATGCATCATACAGGGCCCCGGGGAGTGTTAGGGGAGGTAACACACACACACACACACACACACACACACACACACTGAAGGGGCCTTTGGATGCAGCAGGACAGCATTTATGGCCCATCCACTCCCTGACGCAATGACTGCTGCTGTTACTGATGATGCTGGTGCCTCAGACTTGCTTATTTGCTTGCCTGGCTCACCCGTATTAAGGGGGGGTTCAGGGGTAATGGAGGTGGAACAGGGTTGATGAAGACAGGGAGGATAAGACCAGGGAGTAAAGAAAGGATAGGGCAAGAGGCAAGAGATAAGGAGGACAATGGCAGTGGATAGGGCAAGGGCAAGAGAAGCATAGAGAGGAAAAGCAACGTTGAGGAGTAGTCGGCAGGGATACACAGGCTGAGAGAGGTGAGGGCAGTGGTACAGGAAAGGGGAGATAGTGGGTGCTAGTGGTACATGGGGGGCGAAGTGAGGGTAGTAGTATAAACAGAGAAGGGCAGGCAGGGGTGATAACGGTGGGAGGAAGGAGGAATTTGGTTACATGGAGCTCAATATGGGTATGGGGAAGGTATGGATGAGCATGGGTAGAAAAGGGGTCGGCTGGAGACAGGGTAGGGGTAGGAGTAAGAGTGAAGTGGGGAGGGGGAGGAGGTGTATGAGGGGGGAGGGGTATTGAGAAGAGTATGCAGAGGAAAGGAAAAAAAAAAGCATCAAGGGTATATAAAAAGGGTGAGAGTAGGTGGGAAAGTTGACAAGGGAAGGGAGAGGGCCGGTAGGGGTTTATATAGTAGGGGTGGCCTGAGGGAGGAACATATAGAGGGGGGCTGGGGGTGGGGGGACGGTAACATTTAGTAGGTGTTTATGATGCAGAGGTTGAAGGTTGGCAGGGGAAGGGAGGGGCTTGAGAGGGGTTTATATAGTAGGGGAGGGAGCAGGGAGAAAGAGATAAGGAGGGGTTGGCAGGGGTGGGAGGGGCAACAGTTAGCAGGGGTTTATGATGTAAGGATTGAAGAATGGCAGGGGAAGAGAAGGGGCCGGGAGAAGTTTATATAGAAAGGATAGGGGGCAGGGCGTAAGGAGGGGTTTGCCAGAGGTAGAGAAGGGTAACAATTAGAAGGGGTTAATGATGCAGGGGTTGAAGGTTGGCAGGGGAAGGGAGGGGGCTGGGAGGGGTTTATATAGTGGGAGGGAGTACAGGGGAAGGGGCATAAGGAGGGGAGTGGCAGGGGTAGGGAAGGGTAACAATTAGAAGGGTTTAATGATGTAGGGGTTGAAGGTTGGCAGGGGAAGGGAGGGGGCTGGGAGGGGTCTATACAGTGGGAGGGAGTACAGGAGAAGGAGCATATGGAGGAGAGTGGCAGGGGTAGGGAAAGGTAACAATTAGAAGGGTTTAATGATGTAGGGGTTGAAGGCTGGGAGGGGTTTATACAGTGGGAGGGAGTACAGGGGAAGGGGCATATGGAGGGGAGTGGCAGGGATAGGGAAGGGTAACAGTTGGAAAAGGTTAACGATGTAGGGGTTGAAGGTTGGCAGGGGAAAGGATGGGACCGGGAAGTGTGGAAAGTGTGGGGGGTTGAGTAGGGGCGGAGAATAAGGGGGGGGTAGCAGGGGTGGGATGGGTAACAGTTAGTAGGGGTTTATGATGCAGGGGTAAAGGTCGGCAGGGGTAGAGGCAGGGTGTCAACAGGGCGGCAGAGTTGGGCCCACGCCAGTTCCGCTTTTCCTGTATCTCGTTCATATGTGTTTCCGTCTTGGTGAGGAGAGAGGGAAAGAAAGAGAGAAAGAAAGAGAGAAGAAGAAGGGAAAGAAAATCAGAAAGAGCTCAACCACAGACAGGAAGGATACGTGTTGGTGCAATCTTTTATAGTTTTTTTTTTTCTATTTTTATTTATTTTTATTTATTTATTTATTTATTTATTTATTTTATTTTATTTTATTTTATTTTATTTCATTGTTATTATTATTATTTTTTTTTTGTGTGTGTGTGTGTTTTTGTGCCTATTTTTTCAGGATCAACACAAATTTGTATATTCTCGTGCTATACAATAAACTATAACAAATCCAAGCTATTGATACAAACACACGACTTCGTTAAGTAAAAAAAAAAAGAAAAAATCCAGTTATCAGTTATACAAATATGAAAACTTACGATAATGATGAAATGATGATGATGACTTCGGATATATTTCGATCTCTAATTTCCAAAAGTAGATTTGTCTCTTTCCACCTGAGGACAGTTGATGCAGGGAGGAGGAGGAGGAGGAGGATGGGAAAGGAGGAGAAAAAAAAGAGATGGTGGTCGAGCAAGAAGAGGAGGAGGAGTTGGAGGAAGAGGAGGAGGAGGAGGAGGAGGAAGGGGAAGAGGAGGGGTGGAGAGGCGGGAGGGGGAGAAAAGTAATAAGGAAGAGGAGGAAAAACAAATTGAAAAAACGGATAAAAGTAAAGAGAGGGAAGAAAAGTTATCCACTTCCCCTGCGGTGGTGGACCCATAAGAGGAGGAGGAGGACGAGGAGGAGGAGGAGGAGGAGGAGGACGACGAGGACGAGGAGGACGAAACTGCGAACGGCAACGCATCTCAACCTCTTCTTCCCCTTCATCTCCTCCTCCTCCTCCTCCTCCTCCTCCTCCATGCCAAAAGAGTGGAGTTTTATCATTTATGCAGCGAAGGTGAGGCGAGGTGAGTGTAAAGTGAGATAAAGTTCCCATGAGCCTCACGCACGCACACACACACACACACACACACACACACACACACACACACACACACACACACACACACACACACACACACACACAAACACATTCCCCGAAAAGTCATACCCCTGGACCCGACTGAAATTGCGTGCGCGAGAAAAGTGAGTGACGTGCATGCAAATACATACACACACACACACACACACACACACACACACACACACACACACACACACACACACACACACAACTACTACCACTACTACTACTACTACTACTGCTACTACTACTATCAAAACGCGCATATATTAGTGTCATCTTTTTTCCCTTTTTCTTTTCTTTTTTTTTACTTCCAAACTCTTTCTCCAAATCTCAGTGAAAATCTTTTCTGCTGCTTTTCTCGGCGCTTTTCTTTTTTACTTTTCTTTTTTTGCCTCTCCCGTACAGCAACGCAACACATTTTCTCGTATGCATCCCAACGTTTTCTAATGCCGGTGTTTGTTCCTCCTTAACATAACGAATGGACCTTTACGAAACCAAAACTTTGCTTGGGATAATCTTCTCATGAGCAGCCGTTACTTTTTCTCAGGGTAAAATGGTGGCAGTTAGAGAGCTAATGAAACTAAGAAGCAAAAGGACTCCAAAATCATGTTACCCCTACAAAAAAGAAAAGGAGAAGTGATACAGAATGATATAGTGAGGTTTGGTTCTACTGCTTTCTCTCTAGGTGTGTGTATAAGACGATAAAAACAGACGAGTACTGTACCTCCAGCAAACATATTACATCTATCATACCTCCCCATAAATTCCTCGACTTAATCTTCCATGTCTACTTTGTGTGTATAATAACCCTACACGTATTCCCGACCGTCTTGGAGACAGGCCCAACATTCTAGACCTCTTCCTTACCTCTAATCCTTCTGCTTACTCTGTCAAACTGTTCTCTCCGTTGGGCTCCTCCGATCGTAACCTTATTTCTGTTTCCTGTCCTATCGCTCCTGTACATCCTCTGGACCCACCGAAGAGGCGATGCTTCTGCCATTTTGCTTCAGCTCGGTGGGACGACCTGAGGATGTACTTTTCCGATTTCCCGTGGAATGATTACTGCTTCCAGGAGACCCTCCCCTCTGTGTGCCCAGCGCACCTCAGAGGTGATTGATTGTCTCTGGAATGGAGGCATACATTCCACGTACTTTCTCTACTCCTCATGCTAAAAAGCCTTGGTTTAATCATGCTTGTTCTCGTGCTATTAAAGATAGAGAGGCAGCTCACAAAAGGTTCCAGAGCCTTCGAAATCCCGCTAACTATGACCTTTACATTTCAGCCCGGAATCGTGCCAAATCTATTCTCCGACTTACCAAAACTTCTTTTATCAATAGAAAATGTCAACACCTTGCTTCTTCTAATTCTTCCCGTGACTTCTGACATCTAGCCAAAAATATCTCCTCCAATTTCACTTCTTCCTCTTTCCCTCCTCTCCTTAACCCTGACGGCAGCACTGCCGTCTCATCTATCTCTAAGGCTGAACTCTTCGCTCAAACTTTCTGTAAGAACTCCACCCTGGACGATTCTGGGCATATTCCTCCTACCCATCCCCCCTCTGACTCCTTTATGCCTGTTATTAAGATTCTTCCAAATGATGTTTTCTATGCCCTCTCTGGCCTCAACTCTCAGAAGGCTTATGGACCTGATGGAATGCCTCCTATTGTCCTTAAAAACTGTGCTTCCGTTCTGACACCCTGCCTGGTCAAACTCTTTCGTCTCTGCCTCTCAACATCTACCTTTCCTTCCTGCTGGAAGTATGCCTTTGTACAGCCTGTGCCTAAGAAGGGTGACCGTTCCAATCCCTCAAACTACCGCCCTATAGCTTTACTTTCCTGTCTATCTAAAGCTTTTGAATCAATCCTTAACCGGAAGATTCAAAAGCACCTTTCCACTTCTAACCTTCTATCTGATCGCCAGTATGGTCTCCGCAAGGGGCGTTCTACTGGCGATCTTCTTGCTCTCTTAACTGACTCTTGGTCATCCTCTCTTAGCCGTTTCGGTGAAACTTTCTCTGTTGCGCTAGACATATCGAAAGCCTTCTGTCTGGCACAAGTCTTTGCTTTCTAAACTGCCCACTTTCGGATTCTATCCCTCTCTCTGTTCCTTTATCTCCAGTTTCCTTTCCGGCCGTTCTATCTCTGCGGTGGTAGACGGTCACTGTTCTTCCCCTAAACCTATCAACAGTGGTGTTCCACAGGGATCTGTCCTATCACCCACTCTCTTCCTGTTATTCATCAATGATCTTCTTTCCATAACAAACTGTCCTGTCCACTCATACGCCGACGATTCCACTCTGCATTATTCAACTTCTTTCAATAGAAGACCATCACAACAGGAAGTACACGACTCCAGACTGGAGGCTGCAGAACGCTTAACTTCAGACCTTGCTATCATTTCCGATTGAGGCAGAAGGAACCTTGTGTCCTTCAATGCCTCAAAAACTCAATTTCTCCACCTATCAACTCGACACAATCTTCCAAACACCTATCCCCTATTCTTCGACAACACTCAGCTATCACCATCTTCAACACTAAACATCCTCGGTCTATCCTTAACTCAAAATCTCAACTGGAAACTTCACATCTCCTCTCTCGCTAAATCAGCTTCCTCGAGGTTGGGCGTTCTGTATCGTCTTCGCCAGTTCTTCTCCCCCGCACAGTTGTCATCCATATACAGGGGCCTTGTCCGCCCTCGTATGGAGTATGCATCTCATGTGTGGGGGGGCTCCACTCATACAGCTCTTCTGGACAGAGTGGAGTCTAAGGCTCTTCGTCTCATCAGCTCTCCTCCTCCTACTGATAGTCTTCTACCTCTTAAATTCCGTCGCGATGTTGCCTCTCTTTCTATCTTCTATCGATATTTCCACGCTGACTGCTCTTCTGAACTTGGTAACTGCGTGCCTCCCCCACTCCCGCGGCCCCGCTGCACACGACTTTCTACTCGTGCTCATCCCTATACTGTCCAAACCCTTATGCAAGAGTTAACCAGCATCTTCACTCTTTCATCCCTCAAGCTGGTAAACTCTGGAACAATCTTCCTTCATCTGTATTTCCTCCTGCCTACGACTTGAACTCTTTCAAGAGAAGGGTATCAGAACACCTCTCCTCCCGAAATTGACCTCTCTTTCGGCCACCTCTTTTGATTCCTTTTTAGGAGCAGCGAGTAGCGGGCTTTTTTATTATTGTTTCCTTTTTTTGTGCCCATGAGCTGTCTCCTTTGTTGTAAAAAAAAAAAAAAAACTATTAACAGAAGAGCCGTCAGACTACACATAGTAACTCTGGAATACCTAATCAGTGATACCATATCCTACCTATCCATGAAGTTCTGTACGTAATCTTCCATACTTAGTTGTGTGCAGAAGTACATAATAACAGAGGTCCAGTCAGACCATACTTGCAGCTCCAGCAAACCTAGTACATCTATTTAATCTATTCATTAATTTCTCTAACCTTCCATGTTTGTGTGTATAGGAACATGAGAACAGAAAGCCAGTCAGATTACACATGGTCACTCCAGCAAACATACTAGCCTTCCTATCAATAAAGTCTTCTAACCTTTCATGCCAGACAGACTATACATGTAGCTCTAGAAAACCTAATACAACTATCCTTATTATCCATGCACTCCTTTAGCATATCCTTGAAAATATCTATCGAAATGCCACTCACCACATGACTGTTCCACTCGTACACGACTATTACCATTTACATTTTACAGTGAACCATTACTTGCCTATATCTGTGTTGAATCTTAGTGAATCTAGTTTTTTTTTTTTTTTTTTTTTTTTACAGCAAAGGAGACAGCTCAAGGGCACAAAAAAGTAAACATTAATAAAAAAAAAAGCCCGCTACTCGCTGCTCCTAAAAAGAATCCAAACCCTTTACTGCGAATCCAACCGTGCTCTTTTCACCACCAGAACCAATATGACATCATTGTTACAAAATATATCTGCAGAGAATAATGCAACCATGAAACCCAACGAAAAAACGGGGACTTTGAGAATGTGAACTGGACCGCTACGCATAAAAAAAGAACACACAACAAATGAAGTCCTTAAAGAATACCTTGTTACCTCCCTCCCCACGCCCTCCACCCCTACCCCACCCTCCCCCCGTACCCGACCCTCTTCTCTTAATATGCGGCAACGCGTAAAAAGAAAAAATAATAAACTCCCCAAGAATACGCTGTTACTTCCTCCCCCCTCCTTTCCCTTCCTCCTCCCCTCCCCCCTCCTCTCCTCCCCTACACTTCCTCCTCCTCTCCTCACCTCACCTCCTCCCCTCCCCCTTCCCTACTAATATGCGGCAACGCGTAAAGTAAATACGATGTCGGCCCCTCCCCATCACCCCCTTCCCCTACCCCCTCCTCCTCCTCCCTGTCCTCCCCACGCGTGAAAAAAATAAAGTTCCCAAGAATACAATGTTCGCCCCTCCCTTTTCACCTCCTTCCCCCTTCCCCCCACCCCCAACCCCCCACCCCTCTTCCCCCGACCAAGGAGAGAGTATCGGCTTGCCCCCCAAAAAGAAAATAGGAGAGTCTTTCTATGTTATGTTGGCCCCACCCGTGCACCCGTCCCCCTCCCCAAGTCTCCCCCCTCCCACCCCTTCCCCCTCCCCCCTCATACCCCCTTCCCCCCTACCCCCCCAAGGAGTCTATGTTAAGGGTTTTGCCGCCACACCGCCAAGCCCTTTTTGCTTAAACAAGACTGAGATATTTTTTTCCCCCTCCGTTTTCTCCTCCAGTCCAGAAAAGATTCCCACAAAAACAATACACAAACCATAACTAGAACGCCTCTCTCTCTCTCTCTCTCTCTCTCTCTCTCTCTCTCTCTCTCTCTCTCTCTCTCTCTCTCTCTCTCTCTCTCTCTCTCTCTCTCTCTCTCTCTCTCTCTCTCTCTCTCTCTCTCTCTTGACGGATTTAACTCAGAGTGGGCGCCGGTCACTAGTGGCGTCCCTCAGGGCTCGGTTCTTGGCCCAGTGCTCTTCATTATTTACATCAACGACGTGGATGTTGGACTCAATAACCGCATTAGTAAATTTGCAGACGACACAAAGATTGGTAACTCGGTTCTCACTGACGAAGACAGGCAAAGCCTCCAAGAGGATTTGCACAAAATTTCAGCTTGGTCGGATAGATGGGAGATACCCTTTAACGTAGACAAGTGCCAGGTCCTTCAAGTTGGAACGAGGAATAAGAAGTTCGATTACGAAATGCGCGGCGTTAAACTCAAAAGCGTTCAATGCGTCAAGGACTTGGGGGTCAAAATCGCGTCAAACCTCAAATTCTCACAGCAATGCATCGATGCAGCAAATAAAGCGAACAGAATGTTGGGCTTCATTAAAAAACTTTTTATTTAAGAATAAAGATGTAATACTCCCGCTCTACAACAGTTTAGTCAGACCCCACT
>NC_066545.1:4810176-4827676 GCF_024679095.1 Eriocheir sinensis | reverse complement strand
TCCACTCCTTTCTTTCCCCCCCTCCATCTTCTCCCTTCACCTCAAACACCCATCCTTCCTTCCTCCCTTCCTTGCTTTCCTTCCTCCATCTTCTCCCTTCACTTCAAACTCTCTTCCTTCCTTCCTCCCTCCCTGCTTTCCTCCCTCCATCTTCTCCCTTCACTTCAAACATCCATCCTTCCTTCCTCCCTTCCCTGCTTTCCTCCCTCCATCTTCTCCCTTCACTTCAAACACCCATCCTTCCTTCCTCCCTTCCCTGCTTTCCTCCCTCCATCTTCTCCCTTCACTTCAAACACCCATCCTTCCTTCCCATAGCTGAGCACGATAACAAAAAACATTATTCCCGATAACCGATAACTGATAATGGAAAACCTTATCGGTGATAACCGATACTCGTTAACTGGAAACACAAATATAGGCGATAACCGATAACCGATACCCGATATAAATCCACAATTCCGATACTAGCTAGTGATAAGTCCGATAGGCGAAAACGATACTATATTGATATTTCAAATAAAAAACATAGATGAACTCAAATTTTCATCATCTGTATTTTAGAAAACTTACAAAACCTTAAAACCACACGTTGACACGTACATATGGACGGTAATATTAGAAACGCCTGAACCGGTGTTGTGTTATTTGGCGTCCCCACCGTCAAAAGCTGGCGCTTTTGTTTACAAACACTGGTCTCTCGTGAATTGCGCATGCTCAGACCAGCAAGCGTAGACCTGTGCAGTCTCACAAAGCTTTTTAACCGTAATTAAGAGTTGCCGGAAGGCTGAATCAGACATACAGTACCACTACCACTATTCCCGCTGTTTCTAGAACGACACTCTGTACGAGTTGTATTTATATGTACAGAGTGTCGTTCTGCAAGCTGCGAATAATGTTACTGTCTGATTCAGCCTTCAACAACTGTGTTAAAAGCTTTGTGAACTATACAAACTACGCTACTGTCTCAACATGTGCAGTTCACGAAGACCAATGTTGTAAAACGCCAGCTTTATAGATAAGACACCAAATAACACTACACCGGGTGCCTTCAATACCATGGCATGCTCACAAACGAAAATGGAATATCAAATTTGAGGCAGTGAATAATCATTTTGGGGGCAAAATTAAATGATTTTTCTCTTTGATATATCGATTTTTGAGTCTAACATAAAAAATAACCACGCATGCGCAGTAGGGAGGAGACAACGTTTTTTTTTTCTGAGAGGCGGAAAAAAGTAGCGAGTATCGCTAGTTTGGTTACAAAAGTAACGAAGATACCGATATATATTAAAATAAGTAGCGGATGGCCGATAACCCGATTTTGTTATCAGCGATAAAGTATCGCGATAACTTATCGCGATAACGCCCAACTATGTTCCTTCCTCCCTTCCCTGCTTTCCTCCCTCCATCTTCTCCCTTCACTTCAAACACCCATCCTTCCTTCCTCCCTTCCCTGCTTTCCTCCCTCCATCTTCTCCCTTCACTTCAAACACCCATCCTTCCTTCCTCCCTTCCCTGCTTTCCTCCCTCCATCTTCTCCCTTCACTTCAAACACCCATCCTTCCTTCCTCCCTTCCCTGCTTTCCTCCCTCCATCTTCTCCCTTCACTTCAAACACCCATCCTTCCTTCCTCCCTTCCCTGCTTTCCTCCGTCCATCTTCTCCCTTCACTTCAAACACCCATCCTTCCTTCCTCCTTCCTGCTTTCCTCATCCATCTTCTCCTTCACTTCAAACACCCATCCTTCCTTCCTCCCTTCCCTGCTTTCCTCCGTCCATCTTCTCCCTTCACTTCAAACACCATCCTTCCTTCCTCCTTCCCTGCTTTCCTCCTCCATCTTCTCCTTCCTTCAAACACCATCCTTCCTTCCTCCCTTCCTGCTTTCCTCCGTCCATCTTCTCCCTTCACTTCAAACACCCATCCTTCCTTCCTCCCTTCCCTGCTTTCCTCCGTCCATCTTCTCCCTTCACTTCAAACACCCATCCTTCCTTCCTCCCTTCCCTGCTTTCCTCCCTCCATCTTCTCCCTTCACTTCAAACACCCATCCTTCCTTCCTCCTTCCTGCTTTCCTCGTCCATCTTCTCCTTCACTTCAAACACCATCCTTCCTTCCTCCCTTCCCTGCTTTCCTCCATCTTCTCCTTCACTTCAAACACCCATCCTTCCTTCCTCCTTCCTGCTTTCCTCCTCCATCTTCTCCCTTCACTTCAAACACCCATCCTTCCTTCCTCCCTTCCCTGCTTTCCTCCGTCCATCTTCTCCCTTCACTTCAAACACCATCCTTCCTTCCTCCTTCCTGCTTTCCTCCCTCCATCTTCTCCCTTCACTTCAAACACCCATCCTTCCTTCCTCCCTTCCCTGCTTTCCTCCCTCCATCTTCTCCCTTCACTTCAAACACCCATCCTTCCTTCCTCCCTTCCCTGCTTTCCTCCCTCCATCTTCTCCCTTCCCTTCAAACACCCATCCTTCCTTCCTCCCTTCCCTGCTTTCCTCCCTCCATCTTCTCCCTGCACTTCAAACCCCCATCCTTCCTTCCTCCCTTCCCTGCTTTCCTCCCTCCATCTTCTCCCTTCACTTCAAACACCCATCCTTCCTTCCTCCCTTCCCTGCTTTCCTCCCTCCATCTTCTCCCTTCACTTCAAACACCCATCCTTCCTACCTCCATTCCTAGCTTTCTTCCCTTCCTTCGTCTCATCCCTCCACCCTTAAACACACCCTTACAGTAATCCTTCCTTCCTCCCTTGGTTGCTTTCCTTCCTTCGCCCTCTTCCTCCCTCTCATGGCCATCCTTCCTTCCTCCCTTCGTCTTCTTCCTCCCCTCACGGTCATTCTTCCTCCCTTCCTTGCTCTCCTTCCTTCGTCTCTTCCTCCCTCTCACGGTCATTCTTCCTTCCTTCCTTCGCCCTCTTCCTCCCTCTCATGGCCATTCTTCCTTCCTCCCTTCGTCTTCTTCCTCCTCTCACGGTCATCCTTCCTCCCTTCCTTGCTCTCCTTCCTTCGTCCTCTTCCTCCCTTTTTGCCTTTTCCTCCCTCCGTTGTCTCCCTCCACCTCAAACACCCTCTCACGGTCATCCTTCCTTCCTCCCTCCCTTCCTTTCCTCCCTCCATCTTCTCCCTCCAGGTCAAACACCCACTCATCTTCATCATTTCTCCCTCCCTTCCTTGCTTCACTAAGAGCGTTGGTTGGCTTCTGTCACGGATTGGAGGAGAGGTTTTTTTTTATAATCCGTCTGTGTTTATGTATTCACGACCAGTCTATCTGCTTTGTGGGTATTAACATTTCTCTCTCTCTCTCTCTCTCTCTCTCTCTCTCTCTCTCTCTCTCTCTCTCTCTCTCTCTCTCTCTCTCTCTCTCTCTCTCTCTCTCTCTCTCTCTCTCTCTCTCTCTCTCTCTCTCTCTCTCTCTCTCTCTCTCTCTCTCTCTCTCACACAAACAAACAAACAAAAGCCCTCACGGTCATGTTTGCTTGCTCACTAAGGGCGTTCGATCCTGTTCCGGATTTAAAGGTATTTTGTGAGTTTATCGTCGTCTGTTTAAAAGCTTTGCTCAACTATTTTACGTTCACTATTTTTAATCTTTTTCTTTCTTCGTGTTCCTCTATGACTGCTTCCATCCTTCCTGCCTTCCTTCCTTCCTTGGTTCCTTCCTTCCTTCCTTGCTTCCTTGGTTCCTTCCTTCCTTCCTTCTCTCTCTCTCTCTCTCTCTCTCTCTCTCTCTCTCTCTCTCTCTCTCTCTCTCTCTCTCTCTCTCTCTCTCTCTCTCTCTCTCTCTCTCTCTCTCTCTCTCTCTCTCTCTCTCTCTCTCTCTCTCTCTCTCTCTCTCTCTCTCTCTCTCTCTCTCTCTCTTTCTTTCTTTCTTTCTTTCTTTCTTCCTTCCTTACTTTCTCGCTTCCTTCCTTGCTTACATCCTTCCTTACTCGCTTCCTTCCTTTCCCCCCTCCGTCTCCTCCCTCCCTCCACATTCATTCTCCCTTCTTTTCTCCCTTGCTTTCCTCCCTCCTCCTCCTCTTCCTCCTCCCTCCGCCTCAAACAGCTTCTTCTGCCTTCCTTCCTCTCCCTCCCCCTCCCACTCTCTCCCTCCGTTGCTCTTGTTATACGAGATGTGAAGATTTTTGTTTGTTTCATTTCTCGCTCTCTATTTACGCTTCAAATATCCTCTCGTGATTCTTGGTCTTTCCTTTCACTAGTTCATGACCTCGGAGGCTGCGGGCTGCTGGCTTTCTTGTTTCTTCAGTCGGCTGGTTCCCGTTAGCGATACGAAAACATTTACTGGTTAGTTTTCCTCCGTCCGTTTGTGTTTCGTTCGTCCATTCGTGCTCGTTAGATTTGTTTGTGTTTGTTAGATATCGTTAGTCTACTCTTAACCCGTCCTCTGCGATTGGCACGGATTCGGCTTTCACTGGTAGCCTGGTAACATATAGTCCCAGGTCCTTCTCTGCTTCTGTGGTGGATAGTGGAGTGTTTCCCATGTGGTATTGGTATGCTGGATATCCTCTCCCAAGGTGCAGAACTTTATATTTTTTCTCATTGAACTGTAGCAGCCACTTTTTGTTCCATTCCTGTAGCTTGGTGATGTCTTCTTGTAGGAAATCCGCGGTCAAGGGGTTAATGGTTTCACGTCCTCTGAGATTGCTGGTACGTGGTTAGGCAAAAGTTAATGACCACTGAGAAAAGATGAAGACACCGGTCGGTATTTTTAGTCGCTTCCGCCTCTCACATCCACTATTACCGAGGCTGAAAAGGAGATCAATCGCGTTCTAATGAGTGTTTTGGAGGGTTCACGGCACAAAAGAATGATCAGATTACCAGAAGGGTCATAAAAGTATATTCAAAGGTCGGTATTTTCAGACGCTTCCTTCTCACATCTACCATTTCCAAAGACCGAAGAGGAGATCAATCGCGTTCTAAAGAGTGTTTTGGAAGGTTCACGCCACAAAAGAATGATCAGATTACCAGAAGGGTCATAAAACTAAATTCATAGGTCGATATTTTCAAACGCTTCCGCCTCTCACATCAACTATTCCCAAAGACCGAAGAGGAGATCAATCGCGTTCCAAAGAGTGTTTTGGTAGGTTCATGGCACAAAAGAATGATCAGATTACCAGAAGGGTCATAAAACTAAATACATAGGTCAGTGTTCTCAAACGCTTCCGCCCCTCACCAACTCTCATGAACTATTTCCAAAGGCCAAAAGGGAGATCAACCGCGTTCTAATGAGTGTTTTGGTAGGTTCACAGCACAAAAGAATGATCAGATTACCAGAAGGGTCATAAAACTAAATACATAGGTCGGAATTCTCAGACCCTTCCGCCTCTCCCATCTACTATTCCCAAAGACCGAAGAGGAGATCAATCGCGTTTTAATGAGTATTTTGGTAGGTTCATGGCACAAAAGAATGATCAGATTACCAGAAGGGAACTACCTCTGCATAGCGCAAACTCCTACGGAAACCTTGGCAGTGTGTGTGAAAAGATCAGTCGCGTTCTAATGAGTGTTTTGAAAGTTTCATGGCACAAAAGAATGATCAGATTACCAAAAGTGTCATAAAACTACCTCTACATAGCACAAACTCCTGAGAAAACCTTGTCAAATGTGTGTGCTTGGGTGTGTTTAAGAATATGGCCCATAGTGTCTTACCTTCAAACAACGGATGAAAAACAAAGTATAAAATCAGAGGGAGAGAGGAAAAGTAATGCTTGTTTTCTCTCTCTCTCTCTCTCTCTCTCTCTCTCTCTCTCTCTCTCTCTCTCTCTCTCTCTCTCTCTCTCTCTCTCTCTCTCTCTCTCTCTCTCTCTCTCTCTCTCTCTCTCTCTCTCTCTCTCTCTCTGCACCTGTCTATCTCCCCTAATTGCATCTACACATCTATCCCCGTACATGTCTCTATTTGTCTGTCCGTCTGTCTGTCTGTATAATATGTCTGTGTCTTTGTCTTCCCATTTACCCCTTTTTCTCCCTTTCTCTGCCCCTCTATCTTCCCTTGCCTCTGCCTCCCTTCCTGTCTTCCTTTCCACTCCCTTTCTGTTTTCCATGCCCCTCCCTCTCTGTCTTCCTTTCCACTCCCTTTCTGTTTTCCATGCCCCTCCCTCTCTGTCTTCCTTTCCCCTCCCTTTCTATCTTCGTTATCTCTCCCTTTGTCTTCCTTTCCCCTCCCAACAACAATAGCTACACTGTACTGATGACGTAACAAATTATCAACCACTCAGGAAAATCAAGAGTTAATGGCGAAATGAATCACAAGGGAAATGGAAAAAAGCTGGAAATAAAAACAAACGAAAATCCACAATAGTAGATGGAACATATAGGATTTGAATAAAGTAAATTTTTGGGACTGGAATATGCAAACACATCAAAGAAACACTGAAAAGCCAAGCAGCACCAACTGACCTATAGGCATTTAAGCCCTACAAACAAAAATAAGAGCACACCTCATCAAAGCCTCTACTTAATGTCTACTTCATATTATCCGCCAATACCACTGTATAGTGGCAATAAGCAAGACAAACAAACTAAAACTTCAAGAGGAGCAAAACAGAACAGCAGGCAAGGATCTTAGTGCTTGTAAAACGGTCCTTTCTTGTTCTTTTTCTTCTTTTGCTTCTTGGACTCATTTTTCACTTCTTCCTTGGAGGGTTTCGAGGCCTTTTCTTTGAATTCATCCTCCTCCAGAACTTGTCGCAGGAGGGTAATGACCTCGTTGAGGTCAGCGGCATCTTCAAGGCTCTGTCGGAGGTCAGAGAAACGCTCCGTGTCAGGGATGACCTGCAGGGCCGTGCACGCTATGTCGATGACGTCATTCTCCTGCTGGCCGGGGTCCGCGCCCCGCGCCGCCAGACCAAAGTCCAACAGGAAGGCGCGCACCCCCTCGCCGGACGCGTCCACCAGCACATTGCCCTCGTGGATGTCGCCGTGGGCGATGCCCCGCCCGTGCAGGCGCTGCACCACGCCGCACACCTCCACAAGGGCCAGCAGGCAGGCGCGCACCCCGCCGCGGCCCAGGCAGTCCTCCAGCCGCTCCCCCGGGCACAGCTCCATCACCATGCACGGGGGAGAGTCGGCCGTCAGCCCGAACAGCCGGGGCACGGCCGCCTCGCCCTCCAGCTCCTGCAGCACGCCCGCTTCCTCGGAGGTCTTGGCCAGCAGCTCGGGGTCGTTCTCCGGCTTCTTGACGGCCACGGGCACCGCCCCGCCCCGGGGGAGCGTCAGGCGCCCCCGGTACACCGTGCCGTACTTGCCCACCCCCAGCACGGTGCCCATCTTGAGCTGCTTCTTCTTGATCACGGGGAGGGCCATGCTGCCGGTCTTTGCCGTGTGGCCGGCGAGGGAGAAGGCGGCAAGTTTGTGTTCGAAGTGCTCGGTGAGCTCCTTGGTGCCAGCCATGTGGCTGTGTTGTCTGTTGGATGTCTTGACAGAGTCAAGAGCATACCAGTATAGGGTCAAGATTCAGCACGTCACCTCGGTTTTGGGAAAACGGTTTTGGGGAGATTGGAGTTGACATTGCATAGGCCTGAGTCTAGATCTAGTTGGTACAGGAGGTGCCGCGGCCAGGTCAGGTAGGCTTCCACCCGAGGCAGCTGCATAGTTGCCGTCACCGCTGCATGGTGATATAGTTGCCTATTGTAGTTCTCAACGGAGCCTTTCATACTTGGCCATTGTGGTTGGCCGGGACGGCAACCACCTTCGACGACGGCTGGCTCTTAATATAATGTCTGCCACTCACGGGCGACGCCACTCGCTGTCAAGCATTGTTTCAAATGGGAATCACAAGTTGCCACCGCGGTCGTCCACCGCCCATCACTTCTCAGTGCTACCCAAGAAGACCAAGGAGACTATATGGTCTCCTTATTTGGTGCAACACAGGCCTGTGTGAGGACCAAACGTCGGTGATGGAAGGCGTAATGGGCACTGCGAAGACGGTGAAGGTGAATACGGGAGTTTTCATGTGAACGCGGCTGAATTATGAATACAAGAAAGGAGCAACTGTAGTAAGGAGAAAAATTGAAATAACATAAGGAAATAAAGTAAAGGTACCGGGTGTTAGTCCGGGGTTATGGTTGTGTCCTCCTCATATCCCCTTCCTTTGTCTTCCCTCCCCCTCACTCTATCTACCTTTCGCCTCCCTTTTTGTTTTTCTTTCCCCTCCCTTTTTGTTTTTCTTTCCCCTCCCTTTTTGTCTTCCTTTCCCTTCCCTTTGTCTTCCTTTCCCCTCCCTTTTTGTCTTCCTTTCCCCTCCCTTTTTGTTTTTCTTTCCCCTCCCTTTCTGTCTTCCTTTCCCTTCCCTTTGTCTTCCTTTCCCCTCCCTTTTTGTTTTTCTTTCCCCTCCTTTTCTGTCTTTCTTTCCCCTCCCTTTGTCTTCCTTTCCCCTCCCTTTTTCTCTTCCTTTCCCTTCCTTCCTGTCTTCATTCCCCTCCCTTTCTGTCTTCCTTTCCCCTCCCTTTTTGTTTTTCTTTCCCCTTCTTTTCTGTCTTCCTTTCCCCTCCCTTTTTGTTTTCTTTCCTACCTTTTTGTTTTTCTTTCCCCTCCCTTTCTGTCTTCCTTTCCCCTCCCTTTCTGTCTTCCTTACCCACCCCTTTGTTTTCTTTCCCTCCTTTCTGTCTTCCTTCCCTTCCCTTTGTCTTCCTTTCCCTCCTTTTTGTTTTTCTTTCCCCTCCCTTTCTGTCTTCCTTTCCCTTCCCTTTGTCTTCCTTTCCCCTCCCTTTTTGTTTTTCTTTCCCCTCCTTTTCTGTCTTCCTTTCCCCTTCCTTTTTCTCTTCCTTTCCCTTCCTTCCTGTCTTCATTCCCCTCCCTTTCTGTTTTCATTCCCCTCCCTTTCTGTCTTCATTCCCCTCCCTTTCTGTCTTCATTCCCCCTCCCTTTCAATCTTCATTCCCCTCCCTTTCTGTTTTCATTCCCCTCCCTTTCTGTTTTCATTCCCCTCCCTTTCTGTCTTCCTTTCCCCTCCCTTTCTGTCTTCATTCCCCTCCCTTTCTGTCTTCCTTCCCCTCCCTTTCTGTTTTCATTCTCCTCCCTTTCTGTTTTCATTCCCCTCCCTTTCTGTTTTCATTCCCCTCCCTTTCTGTCTTCATTCCCCTCCCTTTCTGTCTTCCTTTCATCTCCCTTTCTGTCTTCATTCCCCTCCCTTTCTGTCTTCATTCCCCCTCCCTTTCTGTTTTCATTCCCCTCCCTTTCTGTTTTCATTCCCCTCCCTTTCTGTCTTCATTCCCCTCCCTTTCTGTCTTCCTTCCCCCTCCCTTTCTGTTTTCATTCCCCTCCCTTTCTGTCTTCATTCCCCTCCCTTTCTGTCTTCCTTCCCCTCCCTTTCTGTCTTCATTCCCTCCCTTTCTGTCTTCATTCCCCTCCTTTCTGTTTTAATTCCCCTACCATTATGTCTTCATTCCCCTCCCTTTCTGTCTTCATTCCCCTCCCTTTCTGTCTTCCTTCCCCCTCCCTTTCTGTTTTCATTCCCCTCCCTTTCTGTCTTCCTTTCCCCTCCCTTTCTGTCTTCCTTCCCCCTCCCTTTCTGTTTGCATTACCCTCCCTTTCTGTTTTCATTCCCCTCCCTTTCTGTTTTCATTCCCTCCTTTCCGTCTTCATTCCCCTCCTTTCTGTCTTCATTCCCCTCCCTTTCTGTCTTCATTCCCCTCCCTTTCTGTCTTCATTCCCCTCCCTTTCTGTCTTCATTCCCCTCCCTTTCTGTCTTCCTTTCCCCTCCCTTTCTGTCTTCCTTTCCCCTCCCTTTCTGTCTTCATTCCCCTCCCTTTCTGTCTTCCTTTCCCCTCCCTTTCTGTCTTCATTCCCCTCCCTTTCTGTCTTCATTCTCCTCCCTTTCTGTCTTACTTTCCCCTCCCTTTCTGTCTTCATTCCCCTCCCTTTCTGTCTTCCTTTCCCCTACCTTTCTGTCTTCCTTTTCCCTCCCTTTCTGTCTTCCTTTCCCCTCCCTTTCTGTCTTCCTTTCCCCTCCCTTTCTGTCTTCATTCCCCTCCCTTTCTGTCTTCATTCCCCTCCCTTTCTGTCTTCATTACCCTCCCTTTCTGTCTTCATTCCCCTCCCTTTCTGTCTTCATTCCCCTCCCTTTCTGTCTTCCTTTCCCCTCCCTTTCTGTCTTCATTCCCCTCCCTTTCTGTCTTCCTTTCCCCTCCCTTTCTGTCTTCCTTTCCCCTCCCTTTCTGTCTTCATTCCCCTCCCTTTCTGTCTTCCTTTCCCCTCCCTTTCTGTCTTCCTTTCCCCTCCCTTTCTGTCTTCCTTTCCCCTCCCTTTCTGTCTTCATTCCCCTCCCTTTCTGTCTTCATTCCCCGCCCTTTCTGTCTTCCTTTCCCCTCCGTTTCTGTCTTCATTTCCTCCTTTCTGTCTTCATTCCCCTCCTTTCTGTCTTCCTTCCCTCCCTTTCTGTCTTCATTCCCCTCCCTTTCTGTCTTCATTCCCCTCCCTTTCTGTCTTCATTCCCCTCCCTTTCTGTCTTCATTCCCCTCCCTTTCTGTCTTCATTCCCCTCCCTTTCTGTCTTCATTCCCCTCCCTTTCTGTCTTCCTTTCCCCTCCCTTTCTGTCTTCATTTCCCTACCTTCCTGTTTTCATTCCCCTCCCTTTCTGTATTCATTCCCCTCCCTTTCTGTCTTCATTCCCTCCCTTTCTGTCTTCCTCCCCTCCTTTCTGTCTTCATTCCCTCCTTTCTGTCTTCATTCCCTCCCTTTCTGTCTTCATTCCCCTCCTTTCTGTCTTCATTCCCTCCTTTCTGTCTTCATTCCTCCCTTTCTGTCTTCCTTTCCCCTCCCTTTCTGTCTTCCTTTCCCCTCCCTTTCTGTCTTCATTCCCCTCCCTTTCTGTCTTCATTCCCCTCCCTTTCTGTCTTCATTCCCCTCCCTTTCTGTCTTCATTCCCTTCCCTTTCTGTCTTCCTTCCCTCCCTTTCTTTCTTCATTTCCCCTCCCTTTCTGTCTTCATTCCCCTCCCTTTCTGTCTTCCTTTCCCCTCCCTTTCTGTCTTCATTCCCCTCCCTTTCTGTCTTCATTCCCCTCCCTTTCATTCTTCCTGCCCCCTCCCTTTCTGTCTTCCTTTCCCCTCCCTTTCTGTCTTCCTTTCCCACCCCTTTCTGTCTTCATTCCCCTCCCTTTCTGTCTTCATTTCCCTCCTTTCTGTCTTCATTCCCCTCCTTTCTGTCTTCATTCCCTCCCTTTCTGTCTTCATTACACTCCCTTTCTGTCTTCAGTCCCCTCCCTTTCTGTCTTCATTCCCCTCCCTTTCTGTCTTCATTCCCCTCCCTGTCTTCATTCCCCTCCCTTTCTGTCTTCATTCCCCTCCCTTTCCGTCTTCATTCCCCTCCCTTTCCGTCTTCATTCCCCTCCCTTTCTGTCTTCATTCCCCTCCCTTTCTGTCTTCATTCCCCTCCCTTTCTGTCTTCATTCCCCTCCCTTTCTGTCTTCATTCCCCTCCCTTTCTGTCTTCATTCCCCTCCCTTTCTGTCTTCATTCCCCTCCCTTTCTGTCTTCATTCCCCTCCCTTTCTGTCTTCCTTTCCCCTCCCTTTCTGTCTTCATTCCCCTCCCTTTCTGTCTTCATTCCCCTCCCTTTCTGTCTTCATTCCCCTCCCTTTCTGACTTCATTCCCCTCCCTTTCTGTCTTCCTTCCCCTCCCTTTCTGTCTTCATTCCCCTCCCGTTCTGTCGTCATTCCCTCCTTTCTGTCTTCATTCCCTTCCCTCCCTTTCTGTCTTCATTCCCTCCCTTTCTGTCTTCATTCCCTCCTTTCTGTCTTCATTCCTCCTTTCTGTCTTCATTCCTCCCTGTCTGTCTTCATTCCCCTCCCTTTCTGTCTTCATTCCCCTCCCTTTCTGTCTTCATTCCCCTCCTTTTCTGTCTTCATTCCCCTCCCTTTCTGTCTTCATTCCCCTTCCTTTCTGTCTTCTTTTCCCCTCCCTTCTTGTCTTCTTTTCCCCTCCCTTCTTGTCTTCCTATCCCCTCCCTTTCCCTCTTCCGTCGTAGTTCTGAATGCTGGCAACAGGCGTCCCTTGATTTCATTCGCGTCACTGAACCACTAAACCAATTACTCACGGAAACACGAATATAATAACTTGTCACATTGGCCGACTTAAGTCACATGTATCCCTCGTGTTTGTCTCCCTAAGCCGATAAAACAGTCTGGCTGCTCGCTGTCTGCTCCGTAAAGACCTTAAGCCCCAGACTGCTGAGTAATTCCCTCGAACAAGACACATCTCCGGATAGACTAGAACGAGTGAGGGCCGGCAAACCAAGCATCACCACTCCGATTATCGTCTGACTGAGAATTACGTTGTGTCGCCAGGGAGTTAGAGCGAAGGAGAGGGAATGAGAGAGGGTGAGTGTGAGGGTCATATTTTTAGGGAGTTAGAGCGAAGGAGAGGGAATGAGAGAGGGCGAGTGTGAGAGTCATATTCTTAAACATTCGCCGCCCAACCGTACATATTTGACAAGGCTTTCGTAGGAGTTTCAGGCATTTCCAGGGATAGTGTTATGACCATTGTGGTAGTTTGACAATTCTTCTATACCATGAACCTAAAAAATCCCTCAACAGAGCCCGACCGAATGATGGACACGAGCGCTGCTACGGGACGGCGAGGCTGAAGGGATTTATTTTTGGGGTGAATGTTGAATGTTGCGACAGACTTGAATGTTACTGTCAGACGGGAAATAGAGGGTCATATTCTTCAACATTTCGGAGCCCAACCTCACATATTTGGCAAGTCTTTCGTAGGAGTTTCGGGCATTTCCAGAGGTAGTGTTATGGTCCTTCTGGTAGTTTGTCCCTTCTTCTGTACCATGAACCTAGAGACACACTCACTAGACCCAGACTGATCTCCTTTTTGGCCTTTGGAAATAGATGATGTGAGAGACGGGAGCATCTGAGAGTACCAACCTGAGACTCGAATTGTAATTATCAAACGCTTCAGGTTCCTGTTACGACCGTTTTTGAAGGCCATAGAGGCGATACGTCGGGCTGCTATGAGTGTTTTTTCCCGTTCATGGAGCAGAATCCTTCTAGAACTACCATTGGGGTCAAGAAACCACCCATGGAAACCCTTATATACAACTTCTGCGATATCCTCTTTAAATCGATGTACTAAGGTTTGGAAGAGTTTGGCAAAATGAGGCTTAGTGAGTTTCATTGTGGCAGAGTGACGGGTAGATCAAAACAATTATGCTAAGTGCCAATTATGATGATGTGGGGGATGTTAATTTTCATGCTAACGAGTCAAACGAGGCGAAGAACACTCATTATACACCTAAGTCTTCCTAGAACCTTTGTAGTGCGAGGATTTTCTGTTTGGGCACTGCAAGAAGACACACAGGAGGAGGAGGAGGAGGAGGAGGAGGAGGAGGAGGAGGAGGAGGAGGAGGAGGAGAAATATGAGATTGAGAAGAGAGGACCAAGACGATGAAGAAGAATAAAAAGAATGGAAATTGGAGGAGGGAAGGGAAGAGAAGAAAGAGGAGACGATTTTTCTTTTGCCTCCCCCCGGCAAAGAGACAAAATGGAAGAGGAAGGAGACGAGGAAGAGGAAGAGGAGGAAGAAAAAGAATACGAGGCGAAGAAGAAGGAGGAGGAGGAGGAGGAGGAGGAGGAGGAGGAGGAAAGGAAGAAATGGCATGAGGTGATATTTCTTTTGCCTCCCCCAAGCAAGGAGACAAAAAGGAGAAGGAAGGAAGAGAAGAAGAAGAGGAGGAGGAGGAGCAGGAGGAGGAGGAGGAGGAGGAGGAGGAAGGGCTTCAGGAACACCAACAAGTTTCCTAACTAATTTACTTTGCAGGACTTGTAGCAATTACTTGAGTTGCAGAGCGGAAATGATGATGATAATGATGATGATGATGACAGTAGTGATGATGATGATGATGATGATGATGATGATGATGATGGTATTCACATTCATATATTGTGCTCTAGATACTGTTGTCGGTATTGGTATCACTACAACTACTATTACTACTACTACTACTGCTACTACTACTACTACTGCTACTACTACTACTACTACTACTACTGCTACTACTACTACTACTACTACTACTACTACTACTACTACTACTACTACTACTACTACTACTCATGGCGGTAGAATTGGTGGAGTCGACACGGCCCGCTAATCCCATTCATTAAGGTGAAGCTGACGAACTGTCAAATTTACGGCCAAAAGATGGGGGATGTACGGCCCGGGTGAGAGCTCATGGCCACTACCTCAGTCGCTACCTCCAGACCCCGTCTCATTCATTATGATGGTGGTGTTTTTGATTACCGTTCATTTATTGATGCGGTACATATTTCATAAATACCTTTTATTTTACGGAGATATTTTTGTAAAATTTAAAGGATAGACATAACTTGAAAGCCTCACCTCCATGACCTCACCTATAAAAAGGACTTAGCGACAGCTTTATCTGAATTGAAAATGAGTCTACTACGATCAGTCCATACACCTGCAGAAATCAGGGCCTCGTAGGCCTCTCGTAGGACTTGCGGAAAACCAGGTGGGCCAACCTGGCCCAGCCCATTAAGAGGGAGCCTGACCTGACAACACCTGACACTTGGCCGTAAAAATGACAGCTCAGGCGGATTCACTTAATTGGGCTGATGTCGACTCCACCAATTATACCTCCATGCCACTACTATTACTACTACTACAACCTTCGCTAATACTGCCGGCCACGAGGGTGTTGTTTTTCGTTTTCTATTCTTGTGACAATGAAAGCGGTGTAACTCATCTAATTTTCTTCTCATTCTTTTATTCCTTTGTTTTTTCATTCTCTCTCACGGAGGGGCAAGGGACAATGCGACGGAGATGAGCACTGAGGCCGCGAGCAGGTACAGTGTAATTCCCCAGCTTTACTTTTACCTACGGAGAGGCCTGTACACCTCTGTGGCCATACGTTCCCACACTTGACCTTGCCTTGCGGATAAGCCTAACTTTATCAGCAATGCCGCCTGAGCTGTCCTTCTGTCCAGGTCACTCAACTCTTCCCCTCGCAGCTGTGTTTGAACGGTCATCTAGACAGACCCTTTCCCTTCCCTCCGTCCGGCAGTATCGTGTTTTCCACTTTACCGTAGTGCATCATAATTATATCAACTGGATCCTCTTTATACCATTGTCCTTCCCTTCATTTCCCTTTCCCTTCTTCTCATCTAGCCGCTGTACGTACGTGAACGTTGCCATATTGTCGTACTCAGCCTTCTATGTTTGCCGATTTCCGACCTAAAAACTGCCTCCTCGACCCCAATAACTGCCTTTATATATAGTCATCGTTAAAATGGTTAATTATTGGTGTTTTTTGGCAATACCTACGGCTCAGAAAACGGTAAATACGAGGCTCTGAGTACGATAATCTGGCAACGGTGAACTAGAGTGAACCTTCCCCTTCCCTCCGCCCGGCAATATCGTACGTTTCGCTCTACCGCAGTGCATCGTGAGTATATCAAAAGGATTCTCTTCATACCGCTTCCCTTCTCTTCATCCGGTCACTCGGTTCCTCCCACTGGCCGCTGTATTTGATCGGCCATCTAGACAGACCCTTTCCTTCCCCTCCTCTCAGAAACACCGTCTGGTTTTACGTGGATTAAGACAAGCCCGCATTTCCGCAGTGCACCGTAAGTATATCAACTGGAGTCCCTTAACATCATTTCCCTTCCCTTCATCTGGCCACTCAACTCTGAACCTTTCCCTTCCCTCTGTCCGGAAACACTGTCTGGTCTCTGTGTATTATTCAGACAACTCCTCTGTAGTATTTGTTCTCCTCTGTATTTTTTTTTCTTCTGTGTAGTATTTGTTATCCTCTGTGTTATGTGTATGTATTGTCTATTCTGTGTACGTTTTGTTCTTGCGTGTATTATTTGTTCTCCTGTGAAGTATTCTGACAACCCCGCTGTTCTGTGTGTATTATTTGTTCTCCTGTGAAGTATTCTGACAACCCCGCTGTTCTGTGTGTACTATTTGTTCTCCTGTGTAGTATTCTGACAACCCCGCTGTTCTGTGTGTACTATTTGTTCTCCTGTGAAGTATTCTGACAACCCCGCTGTTCTGTGTGTACTATTTGTTCTCCTGTGTAGTATTCTGACAACCCCGCTGTTCCGTACATATATTAACTGGATTATTTTCACATCATTTGGCCTCCTTCCATCCATCTTGAAACAGACTACGCAGAGAGACGTGAGACGGAGCCTGCTGGTCCTTGTGTATTGTTTGTTCTCCTGTGTAGTATTCTGACAACCCCGCTGTTCCGTAAGTATATTAACTGGATTATTTTCACATCATATCCCCTCCTTCCACCCATCTTGAAACAGACTACGCAGGAAGACGTGAGGCGGAGGCTGCTTGTCCTTATGAGAGGGTCTGTGGAGTGTCTGAGAGTTGCTTTTTTGCCGGTTGATTAGATATTGACACTGGGACAAAAACGTTACGACTCGCAGCAGTGGGTACAAGTTGGATGAAAGGAGAAGACACGGTTACAAATGGGATAGTGGATAATTGGAACAAATGAAGTGGTCGTGAAGTTAATGTAGATACAAATGGAAGATGTTGATTAGATATTGACACTGGAACAAAAACGTTACGACTCGCAGCAGTGGGTACAAGTTGGATAGGAGAAGACACGGTTACAAATGGGATAGTGGATAATTGGAACAAATGAAGTGGTCGTGAAGTTAATGTAGATACAAATGGAAGATACTGATTAGATATTGCCACTGAACAAAAAAGTAACGACTCACAGCAGTGGGTACAAGTTGGATAAAAGAAGAAGACACGGTTACAAATGGGATAGTGGATTAATGGAACAAATGAAGTGGTCGTGTAGTTAAAGGAGATACAAATGGAAGTTTTGGGTGTATAGATTAGATGAATTTATAAACGGGGACGGCAGATGGTGAATAAGTGGCTGTTAGGAGTTGACGTGAGTGAACCGTTCGTACTCTTGTTGTTTTCTCAATCCTTGTGTATCCCCTCTATAGTAAGTTTTGTAATCATCGCGACAAATTCTGCGCGACTTCTCCAACAGATAGAATTCAAGTATTGTCGTCTTGTTCGTATCCTCGTCTTCATGTCTTTAAGTGTGTTCAAACTTACACACACACACACACACACACACACACACACACACACACACACACACACACACACACACACACACACACACACACACACACACACTATTTGCATGAGAAGCGCCAGCGAGGTTTTTTGTTTCCATCTTTTTTTCCTTGAGTTGCCTCATTTCCCGTAAAAAAAATCAAACGAAAAACAACTTGTTATGAGCCATTTCCACAGTTCAACAGCGTCATGGTGAGCTCCCAAACTAAACTAAACCCTTCAGGTGTGTCGGTTTATATATAAAAAAACGATACTATAGAAAATATTAAAGAAAATGTTTTACTTCTCCAATTTGGTAGCTTCTCCATAAACTGTAATGCGGGTTTTTTCTCGAGCTGTCTTCTTTCCTGTAAGAAGAGCCATACACCATACCTGAGGACACCTGGGGAAGGTAAACTGTGGTAACCCGGATTTCACACTGGCC
>NC_066545.1:4795176-4805176 GCF_024679095.1 Eriocheir sinensis | reverse complement strand
CTTTTGTATCCACTCCATCCCTGCCCCGGAGACAGTAAGATAAAAGAGAAAAAAAATATCAAAGAAGAAAAAATCAGATATGTAAATATAAACACACAGACAAATGTACGCGCAGATAGATAAGATATGGAAAAAGAAAATGAAAGCAAAAAGTGATAAACATAGATAATTACAGATATACAAATGAAAAAACTGAAAAAAACATAAAAGTAAACAGATAGACGGCAAGAGCTCTATAGATAAAGATTTAAAGAGATAAGTTGATGTTGAGAAATAAAAAGATGTAAAATATAAAATTAAGAAAAATAGACACGTGTAAGCAGAGACACATAGTTACCAATACATAGATTAAGAGACAGACAGACACACGGAAAGATAAACAGATAAATAGACAGACACAGGCAGGTATGTAGTAATAGATAGACATAGTGATTGACAGATAGGTGTTTTGATGGACAGATAAACAGACATATGGGTAAATAGGTAGAAAAAAGACAGATAAGTATACAGAAAGCGGATTGACAGGGAATTTGACAGAGTGATCGACAAAGTGGTGGCTTAATCATGATAGACAAACAAGCAAACAAGTAAACAGATAAAGATAGATAGATAGATAGGTAGACAAACACACACGATACAGAAGCAGATTAAAAGTGATTTGACACAGTGATAAAAAAAAAGTGGATTAAACATGATAGACAAACAAGCAAACAAGTAAACAGGTAAAGATAGATAGATAGATAGAGAGATAGACAAATAGATGAATAAGGATCCAGAAAGCAGGTTAATAAGGAATTTAACAGAGTAATCAAGAAAGTGGTGGATTAAATATGACAGACAAACAAGCAAACAGGTTAACAGGTAAAGATAGATAGATAGGTAGACAAATAGACAAATAAGAATCCAAAAAGCAGATTGAAAGGGTATTTGACAGAGTGATCGAGATTGTGATGGATTAAACATGACAGACAAACAAGCAAACAGGTAAACAGGTAAAGATAGATAGAGAGATAGATAGACAAATAGACAAATAAGGATTCAAGAAGTAGATTGAAAGGGTGTTTGACACAGTGATCGAGAAAGTGCTGGATTGAACATGACAGACAAACAAGCAAACAGGCAAACAGGTAAAAAAAAGATAGACAGATAGACAAATAGATGGATAAGGACACAGACTGCAGATTGACAGGAAATTTGACACAGTGATCGAGAAAGTGCTGGATTGAACATGACAGACAAACAAGCAAACAGGTAAACAGGTAAAGAAAGATAGACAGATAGACAAATAGATGGATAAGGACACAGACAGCAGATTGACATGAAATTTGACACAGTGATCAAGAAAGTGGTGAATTAAGCATGACAGACAAACAAGCAAACAGGCAAACAGGTAAAGAAAGATAGACAGATAGACAAATAGATGGATAAGGATACAGACAGCAAGTTGACAGGAAATTTGACACAGTGATCAAGAAAGTGGTGAATTAAGCATGACAGACAAACAAGCAAACAGGTAAACAGGTAGACAGGTAAACAGGTACAGCGGGAACAAAACACCGGAACACAATCTATTTGCCCCGGGGACGAAGCATTTATTTTTTTATTTTTAAGAAGAATAGGAGAAAAAAACATAGACCCCAAGAGAACCATTGCCCCCTTACCCCCCCTCCCCCTTCATACATTACCCGCGTTGAAATACCCTCCGAGAAACGTTTTCAGAATTACGTTTTTCCAAATACTTCAAAGCCCAAGGGACCCATTATATAGGCGACCTTTGTGTGTGTGTGGGGGGGGGAGGGGGTTCATTTTCTGTATATATTTCTTTCACTTCTATTTTTTTTCTCCCATTCTCGTCTTGCAGTAAACGAAGCTATTCTTTATTATTGTTTTTTTTTATATCAACAGTAATAGTTAGCTCTCAACGAACGTTTATTTCCTATGTTTGTTTTTTCTCTCTCTCTTAAACTGCATTCCTGTCTTCTTTTTTTTATTTCAGTCTATCAATTTTCATAATTATTTTTCCTCTTCTTCTTTCTCTTCTTCGTCTTCTTCTTCTTCTTCTTCTTCTTCTTCTTCTTCTTCTTCTTCTTCTTCTTCTTCTTCTTCTTCTTCTTCTTCTTCTTCTTCTTCTTCTTCTTCTTCTTCTTCTTCTTCTTCTTCTCCGTGTGTGTGTGTGTGTGTGTGTGTGTGTGTGTGTGTGTGTGTGTGTGTGTGTGTGTGTATGTGTGTGTGTGTGTGTGTGTGTGTGTGTGTAGGGGGCCGTTTTTTCACCCGCCGTACCCACTTCACATCCCCAGCCATACGCGCTCCATTCTACTAGGCAACGTCACCGGTCACTCACTCCCTCGCTCACTCACTCACTCACTCCCTCACCCAATCGCCTCCAGGTCGTTGACTCCGCGACATGGGTGAGGGGAGCAAAAACGAATTAAAAAGTGTTTTGTCACAACCCATCGCAGTTCTTACCACACTTCAGAGGTCGACCACATCACAAGATAGCGCAGAGTAAACCCAACATGACCGAGGCTAAAAAGCTCCCTAGACCAGTGGTTCTCAACTCGTTTCAGGTCACGGACCACCAACCCAATAAAAAATATGTCGTGGACCATGTTTTTAGTTTGAAATATATTTCTTCAAAACAATTTCAAGAAATTATATAAAATAATGGCCAGCTAACATTTTAATCTGAAATGTATTTCTTACAAACATAATATCCTGGAAATTTATGCATACGTATCTATCATTTTGACGTGAAATTTATTTATAACAAACAGAATTTTGAGATTATGGAAGAGTATACAAGTAATCAACACTATCCTTCCAAATTTGATGAATTATTTTCCTTGCAACCAAACTTCTGGATTCTCTTCTCACTGACAAGCTTTTCAGTTTTAGGACACAGGACGAATAATACAACCAATCAGCTCAGCAGCTCGGTGGCTACTAGCTACAGCACTTTGTAGCCGCGCGGCAGCTGAAAGGAACCAACGAGATGGCTCGTTACTTCTACTGGTGCAGGAAATCATGAATATTCGTTTTATAATAGATTAAATCTAGAAACTGAAAGTAACTCGATGTGCTACTTAGCAGCTACAACTTAAAGGTTACCAATACATTTCTTAAATATTAAAAATATAATAAAATGAATAGTCAATTATTTATCTTGATTAAATCGTTAGCACTGAACTTTCAATATAATTTGAAATTAAGTCCATTCATTTTCCTGTTTATTACCAAATACAGTGGACATCCTGTGGACCACCCAAAAAGTCACCATGGACCACCAGTTGAGAACCACTGCCCTAGAGGGTCCTAGGGGTCATACTTTTAACACTTAAACTCCAAAACTCACACATTTGACAAGGCTTTCGTAGTAGTTTTGGGGCATTTGCAGGGGTAGTTAAATAACCCCTCCGGTAGTGTGACTCTTCTTCTGTACCATGAATCTAAGGAAACACACATTAGAACCCGATTGTTCTCTTGCCCCTAGGAAGTAGTTGAAGTGATAAGTGGAAGCGTCTGACAATACCGACGTAAGCATGCGAGAGCTGTGAGAGAGGATTGGAGTCACTTAGCGGGTCGAAGCGTTGGCGGGGATTACCTTAAAGGGTGAGTTCGGGAACACACCGGCTGGGACACACTGTTGGAAATGAATATAAAAGAGTGACCGTCGGCTTGCAGGGCTTAGTGAGATCACCTTAGCCGTAACCTGACTAAACACGCCTGACCCAAGGCAGAGATTTGGTGCGTGCTGAAGGGAGGGAATGGAGGAAAATAGATATAGGTAGCAACAGAACGAATTCTCAGAGCTTAAAGGTGACGGTGAGAAAAGGTAAGGAAAGGTAAACAGATAGGGAGGACAAGAATAAGGGAACAGAAAGGATAATAAGGGGAACAGCAGAAACTAAAGTAAACAGGAAGAGGGGAACAAAGCTGAATACGAAAATAGACGAGGACAAGAGAAGAGAGAAACTGGAACATAACGTAAAAAAGTAAATAAAGAAGGAACACGAAAAATGGAGAGATGAACACGAAGAATTGAAAGCATAAAAGACACGAAAGAAACTAAAAAAAAAAAAAAATCGGGAGTAAAGGAGAAAATAAAGTTATAAAGAAGGTAAGATAACGAGAGAGAGAGAGAGAGAGAGAGAGAGAGAGAGAGAGAGAGAGAGAGAGAGAGAGAGAGAGAGAGAGAGAGAGAGAGAGAGAGAGAGAGAGAGAGAGAGAGAGAGAGAGAGAGAGAGAGAGAGAGAGAAGCGACATTAAGAAGATAAAAGAGATGGAGGTGGAAAACAAGGGAAGGAAGGGAGGAAAGAGAGGGAAGAGGGGACTAAAGGGAGAGAGAGGCAGAAGGGAGAGGACAAGAAATGAGGCAGGGAGAGAGGGAAGGGTGAGTGATATGCCCTGTTGTCCTCCCTTCCCTGAGGTGTCATACGAAGATAAGAGATACGGAGGCGTCCAAAGGGCCACTGTAAGACGCCGACGAAGTGGAGGAGGAGGAGGAAGAGCAAGAGGAGGACCAGAAGAAGGGGGAGAAGGATTAAGAGAAGGAGGAGAAGAAAGAAGAGAGAAAAACAAAGGAAGATAAATAGTGGTGATGGCGTTGGCTCTCCTGAAGTGGACGAGAAAAGTTTCATGAGTTTTCTTGATAATGATGAGGGACAGGGAGAAATAGACGAGAAAAAAGGAGAAAAATGCGAGTGGGTGAGACGAGAGAGAGAAAATTGTGTGAAGGCGGTGGTGGGAAATATTACTCTCTCTCTCTCTCTCTCTCTCTCTCTCTCTCTCTCTCTCTCTCTCTCTCTCTCTCTCTCTCTCTCTCTCTCTCTCTCTCTCTCTCTCTCTCTCTCTCTCTCTCTCTCTCTCTCTCTCTCTCTCTCTCTCTCTCTCTCTCTCTCTCTCTCTCTCTCTCTCTCTCTCTCTCTCTCAGGGATGAATAAGAAACGGGGACGGTGTGTGTGTGTGAGTATAATTCACCCACACACCCCATCCCCCTCGTTCAAGGGGGGACAGTAGCCACTCCTAATGAACGGAAAGAACCCGGCCTGAGCGGGGCTCGAACCGCCGCCTGTTTCCGTGAAGCCTTGCAGCGCGGCGCTCTAGCCGATTGAGCTACCGGAGCGGTGTGTGTGTGTGTGTGTGTGTGTGTGTGTGTGTGTGTGTGTGTGTGTGTGTGTGTGTGTGTGTGTGTGTGTGTGTGTTTGGGGGAGGGCGTGTGTATAATGTTTTTGGAAAGCAATTTGCGTGTGTGAGCTCCATTCGTAAGGGTTAATTTGTGTGTGTGTGTGTGTGTGTGTGTGTGTGTGTGTGTGTGTGTGTGTGTGTGTGTGTGTGTGTGTGTGTGTGTGTGTGTGTTCATTTATGAGTTTGTTTTCGTGCATCCCTGACTTTTTTTTCGTAATTAATGATATGAACACGCAGAAGAAAGTTTATTAATGTCATTATTATTATCATTATCATCATTGCTCTTATCCTTATCAACATCACCTATTTCATCAATACAAATACCATAAAAGCGATCATTATTTATGTTCCCTCCATCACCACCACCACCACCACCACCACCACCACCACCACCATCATCATCACCACTTCACCTTCCCATCACCAACGTCCTTTCACCATACGCCAGTCACAACCAGTATCATTGCACTATCTTAACCCTTGCCTTGACCCCCCTACCCCTTCACCACCACCACCACCACCACCACCGCCACCATCACCACCACCAGCATCCCCTCCCAACACTACACCACAAGCATCAACATCTTTTATCTCCGTCTCCCATCACCCCATCACATCCCATCACCCCAACCATTATCACCCCAGGCCCCACTACACCAGGCGCAACATGACCTCATTGCCTCATTAACTAACCAATCACACTGGCACATCACCCCATCACCCATTAACGCACCCTGAACACCATCAACACACCCCATTCCGTCACCCTTCATTATATTCTATTCAGCCACGCCATTAGCCTATCACCCATTTAATCTTCCCTTCACTTATTTACAGCATCCCATATCTTCCCCATTAGCCCTTCAAACACCCCATCACACCATTCTTTCTTTCGGCCATTCCTCTAACTCTTTTTGGGAGCAGTGAATAGCGTTTTTTTTCACATTTGTTTCCTTTTTTTTATGCCCTTCAACTGACTTTTCTGCTGTAAAAAAAAAAATTCACCAACCCTGAACACCATCTCCCTACCCCATTCCGTCACCCCTCGCCACAGCCATCACCAAATCTTCCCTTCACTTAGCTACAGCTCCCCATTATCCCTTCAAACACCCCATCACCCTATTATTTCGCTCTTATCGCCGTCAAATTACCCTGTACCACCCATCCACTTCCTAAACACCCTATCACCCTCATTATCTCACCCTTTGCACCGTCACATCAACCTTTATAATGTCACCCATAACCCACACTACACCCCATCACCCCGTAACCCCATATAGTCCAGCAACCCCGTCACTCTCTACTGCTACCTGTTACCACCCCTTATCACCCCAAACAAACACCCCATCACCCCATAGAATCCACCGTTATCAAGAACTAACACCTAATGACCCCCGTCATACCATCACATCTTGCACCCCACCACGAGGCATCACCCCACTGCCCCATCAAACAGCAGCTCATAACGTCACCCTTTACTACCCACCATACAGCCCCGTAACACCATCCCGTCACCCCATTAACCCATATCACACTTCTTGTCACCCCTCACAGCCCCGTCAGCGTCGCCTTCTTCGCCGTCACAAGCACCCGGCGGCCCCGATGCCTCCTGCTCCTCCCGCGTCTCCGGCCGCCGTCACATAACGCTGATAACGCCTTCACGTGGCGCGCATGTGTTACCAAGGGCGCCGTGACCCCGGTGACCACGCCAGCACAGCCGTCAGGAGTGCCAAGACCCAGACCGAGAGATGCCTGGTTTTGTAGGTCTGTTTTTTTTTTATTATCGTAAGTTATTCATCCCGCCCTTTTTCCCTTCCTGCCTTCTTTTTTTATTCTTTTATTTTCTTCCTTTCTCACTTCTGTTCTCCTTTCCTTCCTTCCTTCCGTCCCCTCGTTTCTCCTTTCCTTCCTTTCTCCTTTCCTTTCTTTCCCTCTCTCTTTTCTCACTTTCTTCTATCCTTCCTTCTTTCCTTTGTTCTTTTCCTTCCTTTCTCATGTTTTTCCTTCCCTCCCCCCATTCATTCATTCCTTTCTTTCTTCCTCTCGTTTCTCCTTTCCTTCCTTTCTCCTCTCCTTTCTTTTACTCTCTCCTTTCTTACTTTCTTCTATCCTTCCTTCTTTCCTTTGTTCTTTTCCTTCCTTTCTCATGTTCTTCCTTCCCTCCTCCATTCCTTCCTTCCTTTCTTCCCCTCGTTTCTCCTTTCCTTCCTTTCTCCTCTCCTTCCTTTTACTCTCTCCTTTCTCACTTTCTTCTATCCTTCCTTCTTTCTTTTGTTCTTTTCCTTCCTTTCTCATGTTTTTCCTTCCCTCCTCCATTCCTTCCTTCCTTCCTTCATTCATTCATTCATTCCTGCGTTCCTTCCTTTCTTGCATTCCTTCCTTCTATCGCTCCTTCGTTGTTTTCTTCCTGTCTTTCTCCTGTCAGCTAAAAACACTTAAGGTTTCTAAGAGTCTCATAAAATGCACGAAAAAGGAAAAGCAAAACCGCCTCCCACGTCTCATTCTTCACACATGAGGGATGATGGAAAGAAGGCGTTTATCGTATTCTTTTTCTTTCCCAAACGACATTAAAGGATGATAACATTATATACACGTTGTTGACTCCTCACAGCGTTGCGTCACCGTGTCAGGAGTTTTGCTGAGCTGACATACGCTCTCTCGCTTTTTTTTTTTTTACAACAAAGGAGACAGCACAAGGGCATAAAAAAAGGAAACAACAATAAAAAAAAAGCCCGCTACTCGCTGCTCCTGTAAAGAATCCGAAGACGTGGCCGAAAGACCAGTCAATAACGTGAGAAGAGGTGTCCTTCCATTCCGACTTCCGTGCAGTGATGCCAAGTATAGTTTCGTCTTAAGCATCATATCTAACCTAACTTGGCACCACTGCACTTCCCTGACACTTCCAGCTCTCACAACAACTCTTTCCAAAGGCCACAAAGGAGACTGATCGGGTTATCTTGAGTGTTGTTCACATTCATAGTGCAGAAGTCTTATCAAACTATAAATAGGCTCACTAAATGAAATCACGGCAAAGCCCACAACCTCTACGAAAGCCTTACCAAATGAGCATGTGTAAAGCTCCGAGATGTTGTGGGGACTTACACACCCATATTTGGCTTTCGTAGAGGTTGTGGGTATTGCCATGGGTAGTTTTATGAGCGTAGTGATTATGTGTTAATTGTTGATAACGGTGGATTCTATGGGGTGATGGGATGCTTGGGGTGGCAAAGGGTAGTAGTAGAGAGTGACGGGGTTGCTGGACTATATGGGGTTACGGGGTGATGGGGTGTAGTGTGGTTGGGAGGTTATGGGTAAATATTGTGGGACTTACACACCCATATTTGGCTTTCGTGGAGGGTAGTTTTATGAGCCTAGTGATTAGGTGTTAATTGTTGATAACGGTGGATTCTATGGGGTGATGGGATGCTTGGGGTGATAAGGGGTGGCAAAGGGTAGTAGTAGAGAGTGACGGGGTTGCTGGACTATATGGGGTTACGGGGTGATGGGGTATAGTGTGGTTGGGAGGTTATGGGTAAATGTTGTGGGACTTACACACCCACATTTGGCTTTCGTAGAGGTTGTGGGTATTGCCATGGGTAGTTTTATGAGCCTAGTGATTAGGTGTTAGTTGTTGATAACGGTGGGGTGATGGGGTGTTTGTTTGGGGTGATAAGGGGTAGTAAGGGGTAGTAGTAGAGAATGACGGGGTTGCTGGACTATATGGGGTTACGGGGTGATGGGGTGTAGCGTGGTTGGGAGGTTATGGGAAGAGGTGACGGTGCAAAGGGTGAGATAATGAGGGTTAAAAATACACCTGAGAACCCGACTCATCTCCTTTTGGCCTTTGAAAATATTTGTTGTGAGACCCGAAAGTGTTTGAGGATCTGGGTTTTAGGGCCAGTTTCACAGTTCCCCATGATCGGTTAGTAAGCTCCCAAACCAATACCAGAGCCTTCGAAATTTCCTTGTATAGTGTCTGGTGTTTATATTTAAGTTCACAAATTTGATGAAACTATACTAGAAAAGTCTTGTGTATTTAGTGTGGCGTGGAAGACCTCCCCATTTTGGATTGTATGGGACTCTATAGTTTGGTTCGGGCTGTTACGAAGACACTGTGTTGGTCTGTGAAATCGGCTCTGGGCCAGTTTTGTAGTTAAGCACAGCAAGTTTGTAACCTCCCCAACCAAACACAAAATAAGACGAAAATTCCTTATATGAAAGCTCTAGTGTTTGGCGTTGATGCAAAAAGGAGGAAATTATAGGAAACCACACAGGAAATCTCTTTAGCATCTGGCTTTGAGAAGAAATAACGAATCATTGTGGAGAATATAGTTTGGTTTGGGCGCTTACGATGACTCGGTGATGATCTGTCGAACTGGATCTTAAAGCCATCCATCCTTCCGTGCAGTGATGCCAACATTCCCATTCCTCCCTTCCTTTCTCCCTTCTGTCTTTCCTTCATGTATTCCTCTGCCTTTCCTTCCTTCCTTTCTTCTTTTATACATTTCTTTTCCTCTCCCTCTTTTCTTCTTTGATGCATTCCTTTTCCTTTCCTTCCTTCCTTTTTTTCTTTCATACATCCCTTTTTTTTCCCACGTAAGGTTAGCTATGGTGCGTTAACTAGTTTGAACACATTCTTCCAATTAAGTATAACTCTTATCAAGTAAAATATAAAAACTGCCATCGAAACCTGAGGTGAGACCAAAACACGAAATAATGCCAAAATAACGATTGATGAATGTTTCTTTTATAGACAACTCAGTAAAGTCTTTATCCAGAGCTGACACTATTAATTACTTGTCTATATTTTATTTTT
>NC_066545.1:4787676-4790176 GCF_024679095.1 Eriocheir sinensis | reverse complement strand
TTGCGTGAAGATCAACTTTATATTTTCAGTGACATATTTGTATTTTTGTATATACAAAAAAAAACTCAGGTCTTTTATATGAATCGCAAACATGCCGATTTGCATCCATAATCTACCATACAAGCACACGAAAGAACAATTTGTATATCAAATAGTATAGTCTGATTATACTCGAAGGATTCATAGCCTTTCAGTTACCCATAGTTCATCTCATTCAGACACATAAAGTGACAGCCACCTCTGCAAGTGTCTATACATAAAGAATTTTGATGTGTTGCATGTAAACAGAACGGGTAGCCTAATATTTTAAATAGCCTAGCTTCGCATTTAACAATTGTTATTTATTGTTTCATGTTATTTCGAATATCAACCATTATTTACATGCAGTAAATAATTAAGATATGCTTTATATGCACTTGCAGAGCCAGATGTCTTTTAATATACCTGAAATGAGCTATCAATCAATGAATTTGAAAAAAACATAGATCGTTCGAGCATGATGTGACTATGTTATTTCATATTTGATACAAACTTGTCTTTTCGTGTGCTTGTATGTTAGATTATCGATGCAAATGACTGAATTGTGTATTGTATACATAAACATTCAAATATATTATTGAAAAATAAGCTTGAATGTCTATCACAACAGTTGATTTTCATGTTTTCCCGAACTAGAAATGCGCAGGTGCTACATCTATAAAAATTCCCGCTTTGTTGGTGGACAGACGGAATGAAACAGACAATACTACTACTGCTACTACTTGCGTAACCTTTGCTACTCTAGCCTGCCGATATCTTTGAGACAGAAGATAACACAAGGAGGAGCAAGCACTCACGAGAGAGAGAAAAGGAGGTTGAGAAAGGAGGTGGGATGGAAATGAGAGGGAGGTAGGGAGGGGGGAAGGGAGGAGGAAGGAGGCAACGAGGAGGAAGGGGGGGGGCAGGGGAGGGAGAGGAGGTTATCAGTATTATCACGGACAAGATAATAGATAGATCTGTTTCTTATCCTTTCTCCACCTCCATTATCCATATCTCCCTTCTCCTCCTCCGCCTCCTCCGCCTCCTCAGCCTCCTCCTCCTTCTCCTCCTCCTCCTCCTCTGCCTCTTCCCTTGCTATCTGTTCATCATGTAATGGGTTTATCACTCATCTTGGGAATCCACTCGAGAAACTGAAGTTTTTATATCAGTTATTATTATTATTATTATTATTATTATTATTATTATTATTATTATTATCATTATTATTATTATTATTAGCATTATTATCATCTTCATCATCATCATTATCAATCATTATGTATTATTAATGTCATTATTTCAATCATCATCACTATCAACATTATTATCATTATTATTTTCGCAATTTTGAGTATGATAACAACGATGATGGTGGTGATGATGATGATGATGGTGATGATAATGATGTTAATGATGATGAAAATATATTGTTCTCGTTGCTTTCTGCCGTTTTTGTAGTCGTTCGTTACTGTTGGTGTTACTGTTACGACGCTGTCCCTGCTGATGTTTTGACAAAAAAAAAAAAAACGTTGTTGAGTAATCTTAGGCTGTTTAAGGACCAAGATAATGTAACGCCTCCACCTCCCCTCCTCCTCCTCCTCCTCCTCCTCCTCCTCCTCCTCCTCCTCCTTCTTCTCCTCCTCCTTCATACCTCTAATCTTCCCGTTCAAATTCATTCCCCTCCCCTCCTCCTCCTCCACCTCCTACTCCTCCTCCTATTATTGAGTCTTCTACAGCATCTCTCTCTCTCTCTCTCTCTCTCTCTCTCTCTCTCTCTCTCTCTCTCTCTCTCTCTCTCTCTCTCTCTCTCTCTTTTTTTTTCTGTGCCTCGTCCACAATTCCTTTCCTCGACAAAAAAAAAAAATCATTCTTTTCTTTCATTCATTCCTCTCCCTACTCTTCCTTTCACTTCCCTTTCTTTTTCTCCTCTCCCTTCCTTTCCATTTCTTTCCCTTGTTTTTCCTTTATCTCTCTTTATTCTTTTTCCTACCCTTCCTCTCCTTTTCCTTCTTCCTTCCCTTCAGTTTTTACCACTTCCATTGTCGTTACTTCCCTTGCCATCTTTCCCTCTCTCTCATTCCCTTCCTTGCCATCCTTATTGATCTCTCTCCCTTGCTCTCAATCTCCAGTTCTTTGATGAGCTATACTACGACTACAACGGCCGTGACTACTGCGGCTTCTACGACTTCTTGAAGCCCGGTCTCTTCGTGGGCAACCCGCAGCTCATCAAGACCATCCTCGTGCAGGACTTCCAGTACTTCGCGGACAGACGCACCTTCGATCTGGCCAAGGTAAGGAGTGTGTTCTTTATCGCATGTGTGGTTGAAGATGTGGCTGTGTGGGGTGGGTGGGAGGTGGGAGGTTAGTGTGTATGTTTGTTTATGTGTGTGTGTATGTGTGTGTGTGTGTGTGTGTGTGTGTGTGTGTGTAATTCACCACGACCTGATCATGAGCTGGACTCGTCATCGCCAGCAAGTACCTT
>NC_066545.1:4780176-4782676 GCF_024679095.1 Eriocheir sinensis | reverse complement strand
AGAAAAGTGAAGCAAGGAGGAGGAGGAGGAGGAGGGAGAGGAAAGAGGAAAGAGATAGGAAAAAGTAGAGAGGAGTACTGGAAGGAGAGACAGAGAAAATGAAGTCAAAGTAAAATGAAGGAACTAAAATAGAGATGGGTGAAGGACATGTTTGTGTGGGTATGAAAAGTGGAAAAAAGCAAGATGATAAATAGAATAAGAGCTGAAGGGACGGAAAAAGAAAGTGAAGCCAAGAAAAATATTGAGGGAACCAGAGGAAAAGAGGAGCGAGAGGAGGAGGAAGAGAAGGTAGGGGGGGATGAGGAAACCCTACGAAAGAGAGAAAAAAAAGGTATTTGTGGGCCGCGTGGGGAAAAAAAAGGGAAGGGAAAGAAAATCAAAGAAACCAGAGGAAAAATGGAGTGAGAAAATGAGGAGGCAGGAGAAAAGAAGAACCTACGAAAGGAAAAAAAGGGGATTAGGCGTGATGAAGGCTGCGTGGGGATGAAAAAAAAGGAGGGGAAGGGAAGCCAAGAAAAATCAACGGTCTTTTAGATGAGTGAAGGTGGGAGAAGGGAAGGGAAGGGAAGCCAAAGAAACGAAGGGGTATTTAACGAGGAGTGAAGGGAAGGGGAGAGTACAAGAAGGGAGGGGAAGGAAACCAGGAGAAAGGAGGAAGAAAATAAGAGAAGGGAGAAGGAGGAAACCACGAGAAGAGAAGGGGAAGGAACCAGAAGGGAGCGTGAGGAAAGGAGAAGAGAGAGAAGGTGAGGAAACGAGGAGAAGGCAGAGGGAGGAAACCAAGAGAAGGGAGGAAGAGGAAAACAGAAGGGAGAGCGAACATAAGCTTACCGTATCTAGAAATAAAGGAGAGGAAAGGGGAGGCGGGCGGGCATAGACGAGGGAGATGGGAAAGGTTAAGTGGAGGAAGAAGAGGAGGAGGAGGAGAGGAAGGAACTGGAACTGATAATGTCACTGAGTTTAATGTTAGTATTGAATCGTTTCTTCCTGTAATTAGTGTTTTAATGTCGAGGGTAACAAGAGTCAGGAAATTGGACGGCTCACGAGTACTTCCCATTACTGATACAATATTACTATGCCTTGTTACTACTGCTGTTACTACTTCTACTACTACTATTTCTACTACTACTCGTATAACATCGTCACAATTGCAAATACCCAAATACTCACAATTGCAAATACCCAAATACTCAAAATTGCAAATACCCAAATACTCACAATTACAAATACCCAAATACTCACAATTACAAATACCCAAATACTCACAATTGCAAATACCCAAATACTCACAATTGCAAATACCCAAATACTCACAATTGCAAATACCCAAATACTCACAATTACAAATACCCAAATACTCACAATTACAAATACCCAATAATAAATGCTTAAATACTCACAATTACAAATACCCAAATACTAACAATTACAAATACCCAAATACTCACAATTACAAATACCCAAATACTCACAATTGCAAATACCCAAATACTCACAATTACAAATACCCAAATACTCACAATTACAAATACCCAAATACTCACAATTCCAAATACCCAAATACTCACAATTACAAATACCCAAATACTCACAATTACAAATACCCAAATACTCACAATTCCAAATACCCAAATACTCACAATTCCAAATACCCAAATACTTACAATTACAAATACCCAAATACTCACAATTACAAATACCCAAATACTCACAACTGAAAATACCCAAATACTCAAAGAAGAGGAAAGAATCAGGCGCCTCAAAAGAAGAAGACGCCATGGAAAGGATATAATGTTACTTGGTGTTTTATGCTGCTGACAGTACTACCTCTTACTGCTATCCACAACTCCAACAAAGGCTATTTGATGACACTTAAACCATCCGCCTCCTCCTCATCATCATCATCATTCTTCTACCTCCTCCTCCTCCTCCTCCTCCTTCTCCTCTTCCCTCACCACCACGAACAAAGTACACCCGGAGTTAATTAATCAAGGGAATGTACTGTAATCTGTAACGTAGTATTAATCACCACATTAATCCACCCAAGATACGTACTACTAGAGTGAGTGAGTGGGGGGGAGGGGAGGTCGCGTCCTATGTATATGTTTGTCTATGTTGTTGTTTGTTTCTATTGCAACAAATATACAATAATGAATAAATAAGATAATAACAAAATGATAAACGTAATAAAATAATGAATAAAATAAAACAATAAGTAAAACGAAATAAAGTAATGATTAAAATAAAATACGAAATGGATAAATATAAAATAACATAACAAATAAAATAAAATAAGGAATGGATAAATATAAAATAACATAACAAATAAAATAAAATAAGGAATGAGACAAAATTAAACAATAAAATAAAAGGAAATAATGAATAAAATAAAATAAAACAATAGAATAAATAGCATGTTCTCTCCGCGACAACAACTCACGTGCAACTCCCTCCACAGGTGAGCCCCGTGGCCAACGACATGCTGACCAACGCGCGGGGG
>NC_066545.1:4765176-4775176 GCF_024679095.1 Eriocheir sinensis | reverse complement strand
CATGCTCTTACTCCTGCACCTCCCCCCGCACATCCCCACGCCCTCCCACCCACCCCCACACATCCCCCCACCTTACTATTACTCCTCCACCTTTCCCTATACATCCCCACGCCCTTCCACCCACCCCCACACATCCCCCCACCTTGCTATTACACCTGCACCTTCTCCTATACAGCCCCACGCCCTCCCACCCAGCCCACAAATCCGCGACCCCATGTTATTACACCTGCACCTTCCCCTACACATCCCCACGCGCTTCCATCCACTCCCACACATCCCCCCCCCTTGCTATTAAACCTGCACCTTCCCCTATACATCCCCACGCCGTCCCACTCGTTTAAACACTCCCACACATCCTTCCACACCTCTGTATCCACGCCCGACTATACCCACACAATCCCCCACGTCTTTCCACCCGCCTGTACACACCCACACCTTCCTACCCACACCCCTCATTCCCACTTCCTCCCACCCACTTTTACACACACTACCTCCTTCCTTCGTCCACCTCACGCTTCCTCATAAAACCCCATGATGCCGTGAAGGGCGTGGAGGGCATGAAGAGTAGGGCAAAAATTCGGACCTTCCTCCCCTCATCCTCCCACTTTGCGTCCGTAACACTCCCTGCATATTGACAGTCTCCGTAAAGGCCGCCTAAAGTTCAGCTGCTCCGGCAAAATACAATATGCTTTAATAATCTCCCGTTAAAGCGCAAGAGAGAGAGAGAGAGAGAGAGAGAGAATATGTGTGTGTGTGTGTGTGTGTGTGTGTGTGTGTGTGTGTGTGTGTGTGTGTGTGTGTGTGTGTGTGTGTGTGTGTGTGTGTGTGTGTGTGTGTGTGTGTGTGTGTAATTCACCACGGCCTAATCACGAGCTGGACTCTGCTGCCAGTACCTCCTGACGTGAGCAAGTGTCATATATTATTGTCTCTGGGTACTGTTAGACCTCACACACCACACACCCCATCCCCCTTGCTCAAAGGGGGACAGTAACCACTCATAGTCAACGGAAAGATCCGGCCTGAGCGGGGCTCGAACCGCCGCCTGTTTGGCGTGAAGCCTTGCAGCGCGGCGCTCTAACCAATTGAGCTACCGGAGTGTGTGTGTGTGTGTGTGTGTGTGTGTGTGTGTGTGTGTGTGTGTGTGTGTGTGTGTGTGTGTGTGTGTGTGTGTGTGTGTGTGTGTGTGTGTGTGTGTGTGTGTGTGTGTGTGTGTGTGTGTGTGTGTGTGTGTGTGTGTGTGTGTGTGTGTGTGTGTGTGTGTGTGTGTGTGTGTGTGTGTGTGTGTGTGTGTGTGTGTGTGTGTGTCCCGCCCCGCCCTTGTCTGCTTGTTTGAATACACACACACACACACACACACACACACACACACACACACACACACACACACACACACACACACACGCGAGGCACAAAAAAGCCCCAGCAAGCCTCGTTACACACGCCAACACGCCAGCACCAGCAGCACCACTGCTGCCTGTACCCTGCCTGCCCTGCACCACCGCCCGCCACACCTCAACGCACCTCGCTCTTTAGGTCCGGGTGAGCGCGCCACGAGCTGAGAGGCGCCGATAAGGTCTCGTGTTTCAGCAATGTGTGGAGGCCCGAGAGAGGAAGGAGAAGCACGGCTTAGCCCAAACACACCTTCAAAGCAATAATTTAACACGACGACCAACAATTACCCTTTCACAGCTTACTCAAACACCTTAAACCCTCATATATAACTTCATATCAATACTTAAGCAAGGCTACCACATATTAACCTTTCTCACCTCACTCAAGCATATTATTTAAACCCCCAAATAAGACTTAATCAATCTCAATAACCCCCCTTCAATATGCACCCTGATTAAGCCACTTCTGAACCCCACTCAGACCCACTTAATCTCTCCCAAGGCTCATTCACCCGATTTAATCCTTTCAACGCCTTTACAGCCCCTCCGCACCCGTAATGCTCTCGCCCTAATGAAGTCATTCCTGAACCCCACTCGGACTCAGTAAATCTCCTTCAAGGCTCATTTCGTCCTAATCACTCCATTCAGCACCCACTCACCCCTCCCCGCCCACAGATGCTGCTGGTGGCTGTGAGTCCTAAGGCGGCGCAGTTGGCGAGCGCTGCGGGACTGCGGTACACGAGCGAGGAGTTCACCTTCTTCCTGAGAGTAGCCAAGCACGCCCTGGCCGCCCGCCGAGCCGCCCGCACCCCTCGAGGAGACTTTCTGGACCTGCTCCTCGAGGCCACAGCGCAGAGCAAGCAAGGTGTGTGTGTTTGTTTTGTGTTGGGGAGGGTTGGGGTGGGTAGGGTTGGGTTGGGTTGAGTTATATTGAGTTGCACAAGGGTTGGGTGAGGTTGGGGTGGACTGGGTTGGGGTTGGGTTAGGCTGGGTTGGGTTGGGTTGGAACTGATCTGGTTAGGTTGGTTATGATGTGTTGCGATGTGATTTTTTTTTTTTTTTCTGCGTATATGACTCCGTGCTAAATCTGTCAAAGAACACGCATATCCTTCCCCTACCTTCCCACTCACATCCCTTCCTCCCTCCTCACTCCTCACATCCCACCCTCTCCACCTCCAACTCACCATCCCTCACATCCCTTCCCTCCCTCCCCCAGTCACACACTCACATCCCACATCTTCCTCCTGCAATCACCCCTCACATCCCAGCCTCTTTCTCTACACACTAACATGAGTACATCCCACTTACCCTTTCATCCTACCAACACATCACCCTTTACATCCCTTTCCTCCTTCCACACACACTCACATCTCACACACTTCATTCCTCCAACCCCTCACTCCTTGCATCCCTCCCTTCCTTCCTCCTAAACAGATATTCACATCCCAACCACCCACCCATCCATCCCTCCTTCACCCCCTCACCCCTCACAATACCCCGCAGGCCTGAGTGACGATACCCTCGCTGCCCAGACCATCCTCTTCCTGCTGGCTGGCTACGACAACACGGCCAACACGCTAGCTATGAGTCTACACCTGCTGGCCCACCACCCGCCGGCCAGGGCAAGGCTGCGTAGGGAGCTGGCCTGTGCCGTTCTCAAGTGAGTGAAAAAAGGGAAAAAAATATATATATAAAAAGGGTAGATTTGACACTTCCTACAAACACTTCCAATTCTTTTTTTTTTTCTCTCTCTCTTCCGTGAGGTAGTGTTTGTTTAGTCTTTCGTTCCCTTTTTCTATGTTTTTGTTCGTTATTTTTTGGGGGATAGGTATTGTTGTGATCTCTCTCTCTCTCTCTCTCTCTCTCTCTCTCTCTCTCTCTCTCTCTCTCTCTCTCTCTCTCTCTCTCTCTCTCTCTCTCTCTCTCTCTCTCTCTCTCTCTCTCTCTCTCTCTCTCTCTCTCTCTCTCTCTCTCTCTCTCTCTCTCTCTCTTAATTCTAAGGTGAACAAACAAGAGAGAGGTAAATTTGACACTATATACGCACACTTTCATTTTCTTTTAGTTAGTCTTTCCGTATTTTTGCTCGTTATATCAAGACCTCTCTTTCCTTTTTTTGCGTGTGTGTATTTTTGCTCGTTATTTTGACATGAATCTTTCAATAACCATTTTACTGTTTTCTGTATTTTTGCTCTTGCTTTGTTTGACAGGTATGGTTCCGTCATCTATTTTTCTTTTTACAGTATTTTTGCTCTTTGATTTAGAGGCATTATTCAGTTTTTTTTTGTCCTTTTTTCTGTATTTTTGTTTTTTGTTTTGACAGGCATTGTTCCGTGATCTTTTTATTTTTCCTTTTTCCTTTATTTTTCCTCGTTATTTTGACAGGTACCGTTCAATGATCTTTTTCATCTGCATTTTTTTTTTTCGTTGTACAGTAATCTTTCTTTTTTTCCTTTTTCTGTATTTTTTTGCTCGCTATTTCGACAGGTATCGTTTACTTTCCCTTTTTTCTGTGTGTTTGACAGGTATGGTTCAATGATCTTTCTTTTCCTTTTTTTCTGTATTTTCGGGGTTTTTTTCTGACAGGTATCGTTAGTGAGCTTTGTCTACATTTCCTTCCCGGTTTTTTTCCAATTTTTTCACGCTCTCCATCCCTTCGGCGAGTCACTAACAGCCACACACTATGCACGGCCAAGGTTCCCCAATTCCCACGTGCCATAATATAAAGTCATGCACAGAGGGGACAATGTGCCGGAGATGAGCACGGAGACCACGCGCATCTTTAGAGTATGCCCCCAACTTTTAATATAAGAGATTCAATAGCATAGCCTTTTTCCTTTTATTTGTGTGGTATAATAATTTTTGTTGAGTCAGCGTGCGGGCGACTCCTGTTTCTTTACTTCTTTTTTCATTCGGAAGGACACAAACTTATCAATACACACAATAAGAGAGACAAAAACACAAATAAAACACCTCGCCGGCTCATGCAGTACCACAAATCCAAAAGTTAAAAGTAAAGTTTGGATGGAAAGTCAATTCTCTCTCCCTCTCTTCTTTTCTTTTTTGTTTTGTTTTGTTTTTTTCGTTTTATCCTTTTGGTGGAAGGAAGCAACGTCTTGAGTCGGAGGAAGGACACACAGAAAGGAGGAGGGGGAGGAGGAAGAAGAAAGGGGAGAGTGGAGGACGAGGGGAAGGAGCAGGAGGAGGTGGAGGCGAATGGAGGGAGGGAGGTGGGGGAGGGGGGGGAGGACACACAGAACTCAGTCGTGGAGAGCTACACCCCCCGATCAATGGAACAGCCTATCAAGGAGAGAGACGTCCATCCCTCCTCCTATTTCCGAGTCCTACAGAGTCCTACAATTTATATCCTACACTGCCTCCTTAACCCCGTCGTATGTTCCACTTAAGACGTCCTGCAATCCGTATTTATTCTCCCTCCTGACTTAGTTTTAATGATATTTTATGATTCGCTACTCTACTTCTGGCACGGTTACTCTCTCTCTCTCTCTCTCTCTCTCTCTCTCTCTCTCTCTCTCTCTCTCTCTCTCTCTCTCTCTCTCTCTCTCTCTCTCTCTCTCTCTCTCTCTCTCTCTCTCTCTCAAACACACACACACACACACACACACACACACACTACTCATCCTCCCTTTCTCTATCGTCCATAAAGGCGCCATCAACTATCACATTTTCCTTCACCGTCTCTTCTCTACCTTCATCTTCGTTATATTCTTCACACGTCTTTATCCGTCGCTTCATATGGCTTTCGCGGCACACCTTTGCCAAATCGCTATACCGACTGACGAACTACACTTGTTTGTCCGTTTGTTTCCTCGGAGGCCGGTCAGCATGCGTGATGGCGTGAGAAGAGAGAGTGTGAGAGAGAGAACTGGGAGGGAATCTCTGGCACGTTCCATGGCTTCGCCGCATCGTTCCCCGAGTTAAAGAAAGTTGATCAGTATCTCTGTTGTCCCGTCTCCCTTGCAAGAAAACTACAGAGCAAACTGTTTCTTCCTCCTCCTCCTCCTCCTTCTCTTCCTCTTCTCCTCCTCCTCCTCCTCCTCCTCTTCCTCCTCCTCCTTACAACAAAAAATATAAGTCTGGGCAGGACGCAGCTCGCTAAAACTTTTACCTTCGCTGTATTTTCGGGTAAACAACAGCAGTGGGGCCTTATTTTTACGCTTGTTTGCTGCCCACCTACGACCAGCGCGGCTTTAGGGAAGAAATTACTGTAACATTTCCTGGCGGTGACGAGATCTTGCAGCGCGTGAAGGAAACAAGTTGTGAGCTGAACTGAAGTGAAGGCCCCGACGAGTCCCTGCTTTTGATAATTTTGCCGAGTGTGTTTAGTGTGTTAATCATATTTGTAGCCAACCTTACGACCACCACGCCTTCAGGTAGAAAATTACGGTAGCATTTCTGGACCGGGACGAGCATGAAGTCAAGAGGCTGCAGGTGAAATACAGGCTCCAGCGAGTGTCTGGTTTTGATAATTTTGCCACGTGTGTTTAGTGTGTTAATTATGTGTTGGCTACCTGCGACCACTACGCCTTTAGGTCAGAAATCACAGCAACTTTTCTGCCCTGAGACGAGAGCGAATCTACGAGTAAATGACGCATAAAGAAAAGAAGTGTGTGATTAAGCCCAGACGATTTCTCAAGTGTTGATTAGATTGCCTAGCGAAGTTTATGCCTTTAGTTAAGAAATCACTGCAGCATTTATGACCTGAGACGAGACCCAAATAACACGAAGAAAAGAGGTTGCGGCTGATTAATTCAAGGCCCCGACGAGTCTCTTCATTTGACACTTTTGCCACGTGTGTGTAGTGTGTTAATCTTGTGTTGCCTGCCTTCGACCACCTTTATGAAGTCACTAACCTTTCCGGCCTGAGACGAGACCCAAATAACACGAAGAAAAGAGGTTGCAGCTGATTAATTCGAGGCCCCGACGAGTCTCTTCATTTGACACTTTTGCCACGTGTGTGCAGTGTGTTAATCTTGTGTTGCCTGCCTTCGACCACCTTTATGAAGTCACTAACCTTTCCGGCCTGAGACGAGACCTTAAAGACACACAAAGGAAAGAGCCTGTGAGTGATTTTCAAAGGTCATAATAATAGGACTCATAATTCTCATAATATTTCCACGTGTATGTCATCCACGTATTAACAAACTCTACGCGTATTGTATTGACTCCATTGTATTATTGCTTTGGTGTATTGTACTGTTGCGTGTCCCTTCTCCCCCCCCCTCTATGTCACCCCCACCCCCCACCCCCGTTGTTGTCGCTCCAAGGGATGATGATGAAGATTGTGTTAAGTGATTTTGCTCCACCTCTTTTATAAGGCGCACGACAGCTTGATGGGCGGCGATCTAATGAAGAAATATCCTTTATGCGAGAAAATTGAGGGAGGGGCAGGGGAGGAGGAGGGGGAGGGGGGTAGGAGGAGGAGGAGGAGGGGTAGAGGGGGGTAGGAGGAGGAGGAGGAGGGGAGGAGTGATAGAGACAACAGGGATGAAAGAGAGAGAGAGAGAGAGAGAGAGAGAGAGAGAGAGAGAGAGAGAGTTTGTTTATTGCTTAATCTAAGGAAAACGAAAGCTATAATTAGGCCTAAATATAAACGAACTCATTACTTTACCTTACCTTACCTTACTTTACACTTAACACTTAATAAACACTTCCTTACCACCTCAAAAATATATATAATCATCCATCGCTCACAGCCACCCCCATCACCCCTGCAACCCCTCATTTCCCCTCATTGTCCCCCCTAACCCCCCATTCCCCTTCCTTAACCCTTCCCCACCTCACTCCCTTACCTGACACCCTCCCTTTCTAACCCCTTATCCCTCATCCCTTGAATCCTTATCCCTCTTTCCATTTGCTCAATTTCCATTTATTCTTTACCCTTTCTTACAAACATCCCTTCATCCGTCACCCTTCACCCTTCACCCATTCATGCCCCGCTCCCCTTCCTGCACCCCTCCCTCTATTTCTAACCCCTCACCCCCCATCCTGTCACTTAGCACCCCCTTCTTACAAGCTCCCTTTCACCCTTAATCTTTCACTCTTCATCCGTCAGCCTATCACCCTGCACCCCTCACCCATCATCTCTCACCCTCCACATCAATTCACTATGTCGCCTTTCTCCCATGACCACTCTTATCCCCCCCCCTCACCCTTTCTTCCTCAACCCTTACCCCTTGCCTCTCACCTCTCATCCCTCTTTCCCCATCACTGCACTCTATCACTCTTCACCCACGACCACCCTTAACTAGCCCTTACCACAACCCCTTCTTCCTCAACCTTCACCCTTTACCTCTCACCCCTGTATCGCTCTGTATTAATCACTTCACTCTATCAATCCTCTCCCACCTGCCACCACCCCTTACTGCCCCTTCTGCCCCGTCTCACTTCCCAACAACCTTCACCTCTCATCCTTCATCCCTCTTTCCACATCACTACAGTCTATCACCCTTCTACCACGACCATCCCTTACTCTCCCTTCTCCCCCGTCAGGAGCGGCAGCAGCAGTGGGCGGCTGAGCTACGAGGAGGTGACGGAGCTCCCTTACTTAGACGCGGTGGTGTGTGAAACGCTGCGCCTCTACCCCGCAGCGCCCGTCATCGAGAGGGTGTGCACTGAACCCTGCAGGTGAGCGCCACACGCCACACGCCACCTGGGCCCACGCACGCCTCAAGCTGCTGCCGGGTCTATCGTTCTCCCTCACTCGCTCTCTATATATCAAGGCCCTGCAGCCCTCAGTGATGCCAAGCTTCAGTGGGCGGCTTCATATCTGTCTGTCTGTCTGTCTAGTTATGTTTGTCTCTGTCTGTCTGTCTCTGTTTGCCTGCCTCTCTCTCTCTCTCTCTCTCTCTCTCTCTCTCTCTCTCTCTCTCTCTCTCTCTCTCTCTCTCTCTCTCTCTCTCTCTCTCTCTCTCTCTCTCTCTCTCTCTCTCTCTCTCTCTCTCTCTCTCTCTCTCTCTCTCTCTCTCTCTCTCTCTCTCTCTCTCTCTCTCTCTCTCTCTCTCTCTCTCTCTCATTGAAGTAGAGTCCTTCATGTCTGAGGCAAGCTTCATTAGACTTCACAGACATTCATGCCGCGCAAACACATTTACATATATTACTGGGACTTTCTTTCAACCTCCAAGTCTTTAACTGGTCACTCTTTTCCTTCATTATCTCACTCTGTGTACACAAAGATTCATGCAGTACAAACACATCTGCACATTATTTAAAGTTTCCAGACGCCTTCCACATCAGTCTTAGATGTTCTTACGTTGGCTTCAGAATCATCAGTATGTTCACCTAATTACATGTTTTTTAAAGCTTCCAAACCTTCACCTCAAGTCTTAGTTCTTCCTCTCCCTCTTTTGCCTCATAATCAAAGTCACTTATTTACACATTATTTAAAGCCTCCAGACGCCTTCTATTTAAGTATTAGCTCTTCCTCTTCCTCTTCGGCCTCAGTATCAATATTAGTTTCTTATTTACGTACTAGCTAAAGCTTCCAAACGCCTTCGACTTCATTTTTAGCTCTTCCTACTCTGATCTCGATATGTTATGCTGCCAGACGCCTTCATTGTAATCCTAAGCTCTTCCTCTTCCTCTTTGGCATCAATATCATGAGTATGTTAACTTATTTTCCTGCGTAACCATTCGCGGCTGTTTTATGCCCATGTTACTCTTGTGTAGCAGTTTCCTGTGCCAATGTTGCTATGTGTCTTGTGTTGCTTCTGTGGTCCTTCCTTAATAAATAAAATAAAAAGGTGTGTTGATGTTGGGACACGCTCTCTCGCAATACAGCATCGTTTTACTCTTCCTGATGCTGTGTTACGTTGCTCCGGTGTCACTGTTATGTTCTGGTATGTTACCCCAATGTGCTAATTTGTTATTCCGGTGTGTTAATGAGTTGTAATAATGTGTTCATGTTTTACTCTGGTGGTTTGGTGTGTTGCTCTGGTTTCATTTGATTATGTTGTTGTTTATCTATGCTTTATTAAGGGACGGGCTACCAATGAGGACGAGTGGTGTGTGTTGTGTATTCTACCTGTGTTCTACCTGTGAATATCTGTGGTTACCTGTGACGTCACGCAAGGTATGTAGTATTGAGTGCTTTTATATGTCACTTTTTTTTTTTTTACAGCTAAGGAGACAGTTCAAGGGCGTAAAGAAAAATATTAAAAAAAAGCCCGCTACTTACTGCTCCTGAATAGAGGTCAAAGGAGTGTCCAAAAAGAGAGGTCAATTTCGGAAGGAGGGGAACTATAACCTTACATTTCCGGCTTATTCTAGAGTGTTGTGGGGTCTCTGGTATCGTGTTGCAGTGTTAGGGTGAATTACAAGTATGTCACTAAATCATCCTCCACTCCTTCTATTTCCTGAAGTGAAGCTCTTTTTTTTCTTTTTTTTCGGTTAGAGAGGCTCACTAAAGGCTAGCTAAACAAAAGACACAAAGAAGCTCCCCTCACTACACAGCTCCCACCAAATAAGAGAGAATGACGAAGTTTCCCCTAAAAGAAAGGGCTAACTAGTTTCGGGTGTGTCGCTCACGCCTTCAAATGGAGAGCATCACGACGACTCGGGAATCACTCAAACTATTTGCTCGGTATTGCGTC
>NC_066545.1:4755176-4760176 GCF_024679095.1 Eriocheir sinensis | reverse complement strand
GAGGGATTGATTGGTTGAGTGATGATGACTAGACGGATGGTGGTGTTACTTCGTTATGGTCGAGTGTGTTGTTGTTATTTATTGGTGCGATGGGTTTTGTTTTTACTCCCGCTATAATGGTGCTAATGACTGTTTACTTGTTATTGTCTGTTGTTGCCTTTTTAATTGGTGTGTACATATGTGTGTGTAAGTGTGAGTGTGAGTGTGTGTGTGTGTGTGTGTGTGTGTGTGTGTGTGTGTGTGTGCCAAGGGGGCGATGGGGGGAGCCATTACTAGCCCCTCAGGTGTGCACGCTTCACCTGCCTCGCCCCCGGGTCAGGTTGTCACTTGTTACGGGTTCACCTGCCGCCCATCTGCCACACCTGTCTCCTTACGCTAGACTCTTTGAACCTCTCTTATCGCCGCCCCGTTTAACTTTAGGCAATTCATTCGCAACCCATTTAGAAGTCTCTTGACAATACTCTCGAAATCTGGTACTTGATTATTCATTTGTGGACGTGGTGATCCGGTGAGGGACCTAACCTGACCTGACCTAACGTAACTTGACCTGACCTGACCTGACCTAACCTAACCTAACCTAAACTACTGGCCTAATGTAACCTAACCTAACCTAACCTGACCTAAACTAACTTTCTGACCTAGCCCAACCTAATCTCCTATCTTGACCTGACCTAACCAAACTTAACCTATCTTGACCTGACCTAATCTAACATAACTTAACCTAATATAACCTAACTTAACCTCACATAGCCTAACCTGACCTAACTTAACCTAACCTAATCTAACCTGACCTAACCTAACCTATCCTAACCTAACCTAGCCTAGCCCAACCCAGTCTAACTTAACCTAGCCTGATCACCCCATGCACTAAGTAAGGCGGACAGGGGGTAGGTGGGCCAAGCAGGCACTATACTCACGCTGTATTAGACGTTACGTACAAACAACCGATACTCATGTGGCTTCGCGTTGCCCCTATTCATCGTTAATGGATAAAGGGGTTGAATAGGGTGTGACATCTTGTTAGACATAGTAGACTAAACTACCTAAAGGCGTGGTTAGTAGTGATTATGCTTTTTCTTGTTGACACAGTGATCGCTCGTGGTCTCTGTGTATTGGTTCCCCCGTGAAGGGTAGAAAGGGTGTTACTGATCTCTCCGTATTTGTTTTCATATTTGCCGTAAGGAAAAAGACAGGATAAGTTAGTAATGTGGCGCCTGTGTCTACGGTACCGTCCCTATGCTTTGGTGTCCTGCATATGTGACCTGAACAATAAATATGGACAGTTTGCTGAGCCGTTTGTCGTAAAGCCAGAACGGAATATTAATGGATGGTGACTACGCTGCTTTCCGTGTGAATTGGTTACCATGAATAATTAAGATAACTGGCTTTGTTATTTGTCCTAAAACAGAAAAAAATGGACAGAAAAGAAGGGTCCCGCCAGTGGCTGAACAATACCTATCTTGTACAATGTTTTCCTCCAGGAGTTATATAAAAAGTTATGAACAATTTCTTATTCATTTGCCCTTAAACACACACACACACACACACACACACACACACACACACACACACACACACACACACACACACACACACACACACACACACAACTCAATCCTAACTCTGCTCTTTGCAAACACGTCGCATCCCTCCATGCATGAAGCTTATTCGCCTCCTCCTCCTCCTCCTCCTCCTCGTCTTCTATCAAGCCAAGAGGAAATGAGAAACAACGGGAAGCTGCAAGACGCAAGGCCTGATCGATGCATGACCCATCTATTGGCGCACACACACACACACACACACACACACACACACACACACACACACACACACACACAAAGTATTGGTTTTGTCGATTTTCTTTTTCTTTTCCCTTGACTTGAAATGGCGAAACAACACTTTAGCTTTTACATCTGACGAAGAGGAAAAAAATGTATATAAAACAAAAGATTAAATGAACAAAAACAAGTGAATGAATAAACAAACAAATGAATTAATTGACTCAGCCGAAATCAAACATATTGTAGATTTTGAATATTGACTATTTGGGTTTTTCTTTCTTTTTCATTTATCAGGATGTGCACTAACTCCTCTTCTTTGATTATATATTTTGTTTCTTTTATTTTTGAACGACTCTACTGTCTTTTTTTAATGATCAACTACTTTATTTAACCCTTCGAAATATATTCACATCACATCACGCAAGCTTTTTAATCTTGGGGAAACAAATTCACTATTGTTTTGTTGCATACTGCGCCGGAAGGATTACCAACCCGACCCTTCCACTTGAAATACAGGCTTAACTATTGTGTTGGACCGTTGCAGAGTTGTATGCTGTCAAAGTCAAATTCACCTGTCGCATCTATTTTTAGCCAAAGGGTGTACGCGATTCACATTTTTTTTTCTTTTTTCTGGAGACAACAAAAAAATGTAAATAAATATAAACGGAAAGGTTAATAAGATATCCCCACAGCATGCTGCTCAAACAATTAAAACAGAAAACGACAAAACAGAACGACCGCAACAAGAGTAAGACAAGCAAGGAAAAGTCACAAGAGGAGCGTTGCCGAGGCTGCCGCTCAGGGGAAAAGACAAACAGCCGTGGAGGAGGAGGAGGAGGAGGAGGAGGAGGAGGAGAAGGAGAAGGAGGAGGAGGAGGGGAAAGAGGAGGCACACACGTCACGGAGATGTCACGAGGAGGCTGAGTCTGAATCTGAGGCTGTCTTGAAGGTCCATGAAAGAGCGTCGGGATTAAGGTGGTAAAGAATGGAGGTGAGTTGGAGATGTGACGACTTTTTCTTTCTGTCCCGAAGATGTTTTTGAGGAAAGAAGATCGTAAGGGCTGAGGAACCTCTGATGATGAAGCAAGGAAGTGAGATGAGATTTATCCTTTTTTTTTTTTTTCTTCACTCTTATGTTCCAGAGAAGAAAGTTGAAGATGTAACGTGTCTTTTTCTCTTCCACTTTGAGGCTGTAAAGAGGAAAGCTGTTGCGCGTGTCTTTTTTTTTCCCCCAGCAGAAGTTGCAGAAAAGAGACCTCAAGTTGCGTTTGCTTTTTCTCTCCCCCTCTGAAGTTGCGGGGAGGTCTGAGAGTGCGTGTGTTCTCTCCCCCGCGGAGGTTGTCCTTGGGGAAGATAAATGATTGGGAAACCTGTGGAGGCGGGGAGGGGAGGGGAGCTAAGATCGTGAGCATTTCACCTCAATCAGTCAATCTCTCCCTCCGCAAGTTCAGGATATTACAGAACTCCCTCGACATCTTCCTCGTGGTGAGTGGTAAGGTATGTGACTATTAGGAAACCGTCACTGTTGCTGAGAGTGAGGAGCGACGGCCCTTTGCACATCGTCCGCGGGGCTCGTGCGTGTTCCGTGTATAGCTTGAGTCAACTTATGGGCCGTAACGTGTTTGCATGGCCCTCCCAGCCCGCTCTGAGCCCCGCCACGCCCCGCCACACGCTGCAGGCCAAACTACGTACGACAGTTTTTTCAGAAGTGTGTGTCTCCAGATGTTGGCTCTGCACGCAGCCCGACACGCTCAGGGCCTCGAACGTGTCTATTCACCAGGAATGAATAGTGTGGGTGGAGTGGACGGAGCGGTGGGGTGGTGTGAGTGGTGTGGTGAACAGTGTGGGAGGGGCGGCAGTGAGGTGGTGTGGGAGGGGGGCAGCAGTGTACGGGTGTGGGTGGTGCGGACGGTGAGGTAAGCGGTGTGAGGTGGGTGAGGCGGCAGTGGGTATGGGTGGTGTGGGAGGTGCGGTGAGCGACGTGGGGTGGGCGGGGTGGCAGTAAAGTGGATGGGTGTGTGGGCGGCGGGCGGTGCAGTGGGGGTAGGCAGAGGAGGCGGCGATAACACCACCTGCTGGGATGGCCTGAAGCGCTCCAAGGCTGATAGTAGAGCAAAGCCGCGTTCCACAATGATAAACCTCTTGACACAGATACCGAAACACCAGCCGCTCAGACCCCCGCCCCCACACCCCTTTCCTTTCCCATGTTACACCCAGCCTCCATCCCTCCCTCACTCCTTTCCTGCTTTGTTTCTTCTATCCTCCACATACGCAACCTTTAGTTCTTGTTTTTTTACTCCTATCATCTATTCACTCCTCACTCCTCTCCTCTTTTGCTGTTCCTTATCATTCATTTATCCCTCATTTTTTTCCTCTTTTACTCCTCCTAACCTCTTTTCTTCTTCATTCCACCCCCCCCCCCCCTTCCCCAAGGCCACGATGCTACATACCGCCAGAATCGGCAACTGATTAATTTAATATTGAATTTCATGTGGATATACGGATTTCTAATATAAAAGTAGTAGTAGAAGTAGTAGTAGTAGTAGTAATATTATATTATTATTATTATCATTACTATTATTATTATTATTATTATTATTATTATTATTATTATTATTATTATTATTATTATTATTATTATTATTATTATTATTATTATTATTATTATTATTATTATTATTATTATTATTATTATTATTATTATTATTATTATTATTATTATTATTATTATTATTATTATTATTATTATTATTATTATTATTATTATTATATATATATATATATATATATATATATATATATATATATATATATATATATATATATATATATATATATATATATATATATATATATATATATATATATATATATATATATATATATATATATATATATATATATATATATATATATATATATATATATATATATATATATATATATATATATATATATATATATATATATATATATATATATATATATATATATATATCAAAGATCAAGTTTTGCTAGAAAAGACACAGCGACGAGCAACCAAACAAATTCCAGCGCTCCGAAACTTGCCATATGACGAGCGTTTAAAGCGTTTAGATATGTTTTCCCTAAAAAAGCGAAGGATAAGAAGGGACTTAATTGAAGTCTTCAAAATCCTTAATGGATTCGACAACATTAACCCAGATAGTCTATTTCAGAGAGACACCAACACAAGAACAC